>NC_057745.1:33163783-33181020 GCF_004010195.1 Chiloscyllium plagiosum
GAATATTGTCATAACCCAATAGTCATCAATACTGTTAAAGCATGGAGGGCAATTCGGCAGAGGGAAGGTAATATTGGCAAAACATCTTTGTTTACACCTTTAGTGGGTATGCCGGGTTTTCAACCGGGTATGATAGATTCAGGATTTAAACGTTGGGTAGCTAGGGTATATCTTGCCTGGGTGATTTATTTGAGGGAGATGTAATGATGTCCTTCAATCAGTTAGTACTGAAGTACGAGTTACCTAATAGAGACCTCTTTCGTTTTTTTCAAGTTAGCGATTTTATTTAAAAAAAGACCACACTTTTGACTGATCCCTACGAATCTGACATAGAAAGAGGGGTACTAACGGCTAAGAGTACACTCTCTGTCAGTACTTTATATCACCAATTGGGGGGTTCCACCTCAGATGAGACTGATCGACTCTGCAAGATGTGGGAGAGAGAGCTGGGTGTTGAAGTTTCTTCAGAGTCAGGGGAGGATATTTGGGAGAATGCAAGGAAGATATTAATTTGCAAAGGACCCATGCTTTACAGCTGAAGATTCTCCACAGGGTCCACTTAGCCCCAGACCGTTTGTCAAAACTTAAACCAGGGGTATCTTCAGCAAGTCCCAAGTGCAAGGTCTGCACGGGCACTCTTACCCATTGTCTTTGGTCTTGTGACAGGCTTCAAACATATTGGAGCACTGTGGTGGGTGCAATGGAGAGGATTTTAGGTGTAGGGGTGGAGAAGGACCCTATTTCTCTCCTTTTGGGCCTACCCATTGTATTTCCAGCAAACGTGCATAAGAAAAAACTTTTCAATATTCTTACGTTCTGTGCAAGGAAGAATATCTTGTTAGGTTGGATATCAGAAAACCCCCCCAGGCCTGTCGGTTTGGCGGAAGATTGTTATGGAGTATATTCTCCTGGATTTTCTCACAAATATGGTACACCACAAAACTGAGAATTTTTACAAGACATGGCAACCATTTTTGAAATACCTGGACACAGATTTATCTGCAACACAAACAAGGGCTTTTATATAGCTGTAACGATTGTGTTTCATGAGTCCAATATCCAGGGAGGAGGAACTGTGAATGTATAAGTGTTTTGTTTGGCTGGGCTGAGTTATTATTATTTATTTGTTTGTTGTTAGGTATTTATTTATTTTGTTGAATAGCTAGTTTAGGTTTTTTTTGTAATTTTATACTTATATATATTGATACATTCGTATAGGAGGGTGGGTTGGGGCATTTTTTTTATTATTTGGGTTTAGTTTTGTACTATTTTTGTACTGTTTTGAATTGCATTGTTTTGTATTTATTGTAATATTTAAAAATCTATTTTTTCTGAATAAAAATATATTATAAAAAAAAGATTGATGTGGGTTAATGGATTACAGTTCATGGGCACTGGCACTGGTACTGGGGAAGAAGGGAGCTGTTCCAATGGGATGGGATGACAGATTCATATCGTTGGGGGGGGAGGAGGATAATCATACTGAGCGATCAGAACCCTAATTACTTACGAACATATTAAAATTTTAATTCCAATATGTTTTTTTTTCTTAACAGAATGCAGCTGCTGCCAAAATAAAACATTGGGGGATGTAAATGCATTGACTATCTGGCAGAGTCTTCTGTGCACCCATGGGATGTCAGGCCAGTACTGACTCAGGAATATTTCAAAGACAGACACTAAAATGGAATAATGAGAGGCTGATTACCCACCTGCCTCTCAGCAGGAAGTCCTCTCCTACAGACAACTGCAGTAGTTTAACTTTAACTTTTGTGTGGGTTAGCTGTGATACAGTTCAATTCCAGTCTCGGGTGACTGTCTGTGTGGAGTTTGCACATGCTCCCTGAGTCTGCAGGGGTTTCCTCCTGGTGCTCCAGTTTCCTCCCACAGTCCAAAGGTGGGCAGGTTAAGTGGATTGTCCTTGGGAAATGCAGGGTTACAGGATATTGTAGAGGGGAGTGTGTCTGAGTCTGGATGGGATAGTGTTTGGAGGGTCAGTGCAGAGTCAATGGGCTGAATGGCCTCTTTCTGCACTGTAGAGATTCTATGATTCTTGAAAACGGAACACTGTCAATTACTCTGTGGCTAATTGACAAAAGTGATTCTCGGTGTAGATCATATAACCAATGAAATTTCAACAACATTTGAACTTACAACTTTTGGAAGCAATGTGATGCAAAAACTCAACTGCCTGCTCACTCATGTGTAAAAATATTCCCAGCACTATATCGATGAAGAGCAGGGAATCTCTGTCCTGCACAACATGAAATCCAAAGCCAACCTCACTGAAACAGGTTGTCATTACTATTTGTGGGAGATTCCTGTGTGCAAAATTAAATGACACTGTTCCTACATTGTGATAGTGACTGCACTGCATAAGTACTCACAGACTTGGCATCTCTGAACAGGTTGGTTCAAAAATCTCTTGAACACAAACAATCCACATACAGATTGGGAACTGATTTGGGTTGTCTGTTTCTAAATGCAATTCCTTATCATTATTTTTCCCTGGTGTGACATCCAAGCAAATGAACAGGTGACTGACTTTTCTGAAATAACTCCATTATTTCCCATCACCAAGTTACCCTTTATTGACACATGCTTAGTACATGACACTGACCCAGCTAGCTCAGAGCCAGCTCCCAAAGGGAGCAGAACCCTTAACATTCCTGTTTACTTTTTTTTCCTCTATCATTCCTGCTTTTTTTTATTCCACCCACACTACCGCCTAACTGCGGTAGTGCTTATTTTTTTCCCCCAACACCCAAGTTGTGTGTGTGCAGGTGTGAGACACAGTGAAAGACACAAGGTGTACGAATCTTTATTCAATTTCCACCACCAGGAAACATTCCTTTTTATTATTTTTTTAACTGCTAACCCCCACTCTACCGCCTAACTGTGGTAGTGCTTATTTTTTCCCCAGCTCCCATGTTGTGTGTGTTCAGGTGTGAGACACAGTGAGAGACACAAGGTGCGTGAATCTTTATTCAATTTCCACCACCAGGAAGATAGGAAAACACCCGAGTGGCCTGTGACAAGCAGTGCCCTTCACAAAAGGCAATGCTGTGTGATCAAACAGTGAAGGGGAGGGCAGGGATTAAATCAAAATAGAGTTGGAAACATCCCTTTTTATTTTTTTTTAAATAGGAAAACACCCAGGTGGCCAGTGACAGAAACTCCTGTTTGTTTTTTTTTCCAAGGTGTTAATTCTCTGTTTTTTTTTGTTTAAGCAGTGCCCTCCCTCCCCCCTTTTTCTTTTTTTTTTCTCTTTCACACTACCGCCTAACAGCGGTAGTGCTTATTTATTCCCCAGCACCCATGGTGTGTGTGTAGGTGTGAGACACAGTGAGAGACACAAGGTGTACGAATCTTTATTCAATTTCCACCACCAGGAAGATAGGAAAACACCCAAGTGTCCAGTGAAACACTCCTTTTTATATCTGTCAGCCAGGACACCCTGATTGGACCAGATCAACAGCTCCAATCAGGGAACTCATATCAGGGCTCTCCCCCTCTACCTGGCTGACCTCGTTCCAATCACCCCTTTAAATCCTGAGATATCGGCCCATTCTTTTTGCTGTAACTTCTCCTGGGGTGTTTTCACAACAGGTCTGCTTCCTCTGACTTTGCCTCAGATACTGCTGACGTGTACCGGATGTGTAGCCCACTTCTTGTGTCCGAAGCATCTAGGCCGAATTTCATCTGATGGTAACATCATTGAGACTGTAACATTTGTCAGGTCCATCTTGTCCTCAGAGATTTCTTCAATGCAAGGTGGAGGGGGAGAACCCGCAGGTTCTGACAACCTTGCCCAATGTTCTGAGGGGTTGGGTATGTTTTGCTCCTGTCCTGTTTGTGAGGTTTCAGCTTTCTTGTGGTCCACTTGCTTGTTGAGGCCCACCTCTCTGACCTGAACTTTGTTCATCATGGGACCTGACTTCACGTCGACCATGCCTCTTCTCAGGCAGGGCCATTCCTGTGGTTTTGGCATCAAACTTCCTGAAGTAAACTGCCTCTCTCATTTGAAGGAGTCTAGTGTCTGGTATTGGTGTTCCTGATGCCGTTTCACCCTCCCCTCCAAGACCTGGGAAGATCAGGTTTAATTTGATGCGGAGTCTTCTCCCCATTAGAACTCTGCTAGAGCTGAACCCATAGCTGTGTGAGGGGTGGTCCCGTAATCAAACAGGAATTGGGACAGTTTGGTACTGAATGTGCTCTCAGCTATTTCTTTAAGGCTGCCTTCTACATTTGTGCTGCTCTTTCTGCCAGATCATTGGATGATGGATGGAATGGACCTGTTCTTACATGCCAGATGCCATTCGACTTTAGGAAATACTTGAATTCCTTGCTGGTAAATGAGGGCCTGTTGTCTGTGACCAACGACTCTGATGGTCCGTGTATTGCAAAAGATGCTCACCACTTTTCAATCATCATCTCCGTGTTTGATGAATGAACTCTCTGTACATCCAACCACTTTGAATGGATATTCACAATGACTAAAAACATTAAGCCCATGAAAGGACCTGCACAGTCGATGTGTAACTGACTGTTCCCACGAATTTGGGGGAGCCGCTTGTGGTATTTTTTGTCCTTATTGGTACTCTGGGCACTGACCCACTAAGCTGCTATATCAGCATCTAAGCCTGGCCAACAGGCATAACTTCTTACCCACATCATCATTTTGGAAATCTTGGATGACTCTGGTAGAGTACTGCAGTGACCTTTGCTCAGGATAATCACTCTTGTTCCCATAATAATATGCCTATGGTGATCTGGTCTCACCAGGTCCAAAAAGGTTTCAGTTCAGGTTGTGATGGCAAATTAGTTTCCACCATCACCACCAGCTGTTTCAGTTTTGCCAGGACAGGATCTTTTTGAATCCATGGTCCGATATTGTCAGCCATGACTGGAAGAGAGGAGAACAGTGGTGGTGGTCTCCTAGTGGTAGCACCACCGGTAGTGTATCCACCAGCAGGAGGTGGATCAAGGTATTTGTATTTGCCACTTGGCCTCCCTGCACTGACAATAAGAGCCCACTGCTGTATTTGACCTGAAGCTATGAGTGGCACGGCCCTGTCCTCTTTAAGTAGACCTGGCAGGGGTTTGCAGTCCATGACTATTCCAAATTTACATCAATAAAGGTATTGGTGGAACTTTCTCACACCTTAAATGACCACCGAACCTTCCTTCTCTATCTGGGCATATCTTCGTCTGACATCAGCCAAAGTTTGGGAAGCCTATGCAATCCGGCGTTCCTCTCCACTGGGCCACTGATGAGCCAACACCACCCTGATACCATAGGGGAGGCATCGAGTGTCTGCACATTTCGCTTGGGATTGTAGTGTGCCAACACTCCATTTCCCTAAAGGCTACATCTTGGCAACGAGATGGCAATTTCCAAGGCTGATCCTTTTTCAGTAGCAGATGTCAGGGTGCCAGGATGGAGGCTACGTAATGAATAATTCGTCAACTCAAGGACAGACCTAAGCTCTGGTACAGACTTGGGAGCCAGGGCACCTGTGATCACCTCCTCACCTTTTCTTCCAACAAGTCTAACCAGGTCTTGCTGATTCTGCAGCCCAAGTAAGTCATTTGGTGTGCCTGGAACACAAAGTTTTTTCTCCTGAGAAACACTTAAGCATTATGTCCAAGTTCTCTAAATGCTCTTTATTGGTCCTCCCAATAAATGGTGATCTGGAGCAGACTTGGTAAAACGTTCTCCATCATCTGCTGGAAAATGGCACAGGCTGATGATACCTCAAAAGGCAGTCTTGTATCTTGGTACAAACCCTTATGGGTATTAATTGTAGCATACTTCTGGGAATTCTCATCTAACCGCAATTGCAGGTCTACATGGCTCATGGCCAGCTTCATGAAGGACTGCTCCCCTGGCCAGTTTGATATATATGTACTTTGTGTGAGGGACTGGGTATTTATCCAGCTGCGAGAGGTGGTTTACTGTTGGTTAGAAATCCCCACAAAAGCAAACCGACCTGTTGGGCCTCACAATGGTACAAACGGTGCTGCCCATTCCGCAAACTGGACTGATTTGGTGATTCCTTCACTTTCCAGCCTTCTGATTTCTGCCTCTACTTTCGCATGTCAGGCAAACAGCACAGGGCGGGCCATACAGAATCATGGGATTTCTTCCTGAAAAATGTCTAGGTTTTTAATTAGGACCTCACTCAGGCAACCATTTCTAATCCAAAAATGTTAAGCCAATCAAATTGATTCTTTCGCAACCAATTTCACCCTATCAGGCTTGGGCCCAAGCCTTTTACTACAATCAATGTTAACTAAACCAGCTGCACCTCATACAACACTGGAACCAACATTGTACCCTTAATCTGTAAAGGTTCCCCAGTATAGATTCTCAACCTGGTTAAGGGCTTACACAAATGTAAGAGTTGAAGTACAGAGCAAATTTTCGTAAAGACTGGTTATACAATCACTGTCTGGTATCGACCTCCATTAGAACAGGGTGACCATTTAACCAGACATTTATTTTGATCAGTAACATCCAAATCTGAACCAAACAGTCTAACTGTTCCAAACCAGCTGTAAGTGGACTTTCCCAGGTATGTACCCTCCTCGATACTGGCCTATGAATTCACTTACTCGATTCAGACCAAATGGAAACCTTTTATTGTCTCGGGTCCACATACCAACAGCAACTACAATGGCCTGCCAGCCCAGACCCATGACAAAATTTTAACCATTTGGTCAAGGCTTAGCTTTGTTTTGGGGTTTTGCTGTGAGCTGACCTCGAGGACTTCTGATCAGAATATGTCCTGAGTGAGGCTATGCAATTGCCATCACTCAAGTGGTGTGCCCCAAGCTCAGTCAGCCTGGTGAGGGTGCCCACTTCCATCAGTGTACCCTACAACTCATACGCACTACTTGCTGCATTTTGTAATGACAAAGGTAGTTGTAGTGTCTGTCTGAAATCCAGTTGGGCTTCAGTTAGTAGGTGCTTTTGCATGGTCACATAATTAATTTCACATTCCAAGTGGTCTCTCAGATCTCAATTTTGGTTAAAAAACCAAATAATAACTGGTGCCTCAAAGAAAGTTTGGCCTCACATAACCAATAAAGATACAGCTTCCACAAGTTGCCAGGAGAATTACTTTTTGCTTTTCATCTGCCCCACTATCATTTGCCCAGAAAATGTAATACATTCCTTCCACACACTGGGCCGGTCTTCAACAGCAGGATCAAATGAGTCAAATTTCCCAAATAGCAGCATGATGCCAGAAATGCTTACCCCAATTCAAAGATGAATGTTGCAAGCAAATCTCTTCAGGGGCATGTTTTTCTGTTGTCACCACTGAAATGACTCCACAAAGGCCAGTATCCTGTTACCAAGTCAACCCTTTAATTACATGTGCATTGTACATGACACTACCTCAGCTAGCTCAGGGTCAGTTCCTAGAGTGAACTGCTGTCACTCCTGTCAGCTCGGGCTCCCTGATTGGACCAGGTTAGCGGCCACAATCAGGGAACTCATACTCTATAAAGTCTACCTGGCTGACTTTGTTCCAATCATTGCACTTTCAGCGGCAGTTATTATTGAAATGGTATATTTTCATACAAATTAATCTGGTAAAAAATACTTTGAACATCTTACAGAGTCAGCAGTGAGAAAATTAATGTTGACTAGTAAATTAACTATTATTATAAACCACTAAAAATCAATGGGATTCGGAGTAAATTGGTGAGATGGAAACAAAATTGACTTGATTGGAGAAGACAGAGGTTAGTGGTGGATGAGTAGTTTTCAGAATGGAGACCAGTAACTAGTGGTTTTCCACAGAGATCAGTCTTAGGTCCTCTGTTGTTTGTATGATATATAAATGATCTGGAGGAAAATGTGGGTGATCTGATTAGTAAATTTGTAGATGACATGAAGATTGGTGGAGTTGCTGATAGTGCAGGTGGCCAAGGTGATTAAGAAGGGATATGGCATGCTTACCTTCGTCGGCTGGGGCATGGAGTACAAGAGTTAGCAAACCATGTTGCAGCTATACAAAACTCTTGTTAGGCCGCATTTGGAGAATTGTGTACAGTTTTGGTTGCCACATTACCAGAAAGACGCGGAAGCTTTGGAGAGAGTGCAGAGAAGGTTGACCAGGATGTTGCCTGGTTTCGAGGGCACTGGCTATGAGGAAAGGTTAAAAAGACTGGGATTGTTTTCACTGGAAAGATGGAAGCTGAGAGGAGAGCAGGTCTACAAAATTATGAGAGGCATAGATATGATGGATAGTCAGAGGCTTTTTCCCAGGGTTGAAGTTTCAAATACAAGGGGATACAGGTTCAAGGTGAGAGGGGGAAAGTTTAAGGGAAATGTGCAAGGGAAGTTTTTTATGCAGAGAGTAGTAGGAGTCTGGAACACACTGTCAGAAGAGGTGGTGGAAGCAGGCATGTTGGTGATATTTAAAGAAGCATCTGGATGGTTACCTGAATAGGGAGGGAGTAGAGGGATATGGACTGAATAAGGGCAAAAGGTTTGTCTTTTAGTTTAGTTAGGGCATGATGATCAGCACAGTCTAGGAGGGCTGAAAGGCCTCTTCCTGTGCTGGACTTCCCTTTGTGCTTTGTATTATTAAATGCAATAGTGACAAGAATTAAGTTGTGAACGAACTTGGAAGTCCTCCACTGATTAGTGTAAAATTTCTAATTGGAGATGGGATGAGGGGAATATTTGATTGCAATCAGTTCCACTAAATGGTTAAAGCAGGAGAAATATGATGACATTCTGTATTTCCCATCCAGAACATACTCAGTGCATTACAAATTCGCTGGAAGCACTTTTCCGGTACATTCCCCAAAGCCAATTCGATAGCCATTGCCCTGGCAATAACCTACAATAAAAAGAAGAAATTAGCGTTCATGCAGTTAAAAATCAGATTAAAGCTTACGGTAAATCCCACTTAAATACTCTCACATCGATGATATCTGTTTTATTCACCATTCTATTTGATCCCCATTCTGCTCTCCCTGTCTCTATTCATGTCCCTTGGACACCCAGTGCTGAAGTCAGCTATAACACATGTAGCTTGTTAATAGTTCACGTCAATATTTCACATTCCATTGACTGCAAATGGCATAAATGGAAAACATCAGTTTCAACAGTGCTGTGCCACTTGTACTGTGTGCTTCCCTGGCCCCTGATGTTGCTTTGCTGCTTCTTATTGTATCTCAACATCAGGAACTGGTGCCCTGGCAGTCAGCCAGGACAAAGGAACAGCTCCCAGGTACGGAGCCAGGTACCAACCTGTAAGTGACCTGAATGCAGGTGAGCAGCATTTGCCTGCCGTAACCATTAGTTTGGAAGTTGCTGCGTATTCAGTGCTGAGAGAGTGCTCTCAAACCATAGCATCCTTACTGCGTGGAAGCAGACCATTCAGCCCGAGTCTGTACCAACCCTCCAGACAGAATCCCACCCTGACCCATCCCATCTTTGCAACCCTGCATTTCCCATGGCCAATCCACCTGACCTGCACATCTTTGGACTATGGGAGGAAACCAGAGCACCCAGAGGAAACCCACACAGACAGAGGGAGAATGTGCAAACTCAACACAGGCCAAGGGTGGGATCAAACCTGGAATCCTGGTGCTGTGAGGCAGCAGTGCCAAACCATTGAGCTACTGTGCCGCACTTTCAGATGAGGTGATAAAACAGAGTCTGCTGGAAATGTGAAAGACGCCTCATGCTATCTTGAATAAGAAAAGCGGTCTCACAAAAATTGTCCTTCAACACCAAACAACAGATTCCTGTTCCTAATTATGCTACTGTTCTGAGGAGCATGCTGTTCACAAATTGGTTGCTATATTGACCACATTAAACCAGTGACTAAACTTCAAAAGTATAACAAAGGACAAGAAAATACATGTAAATCACACTGGGGCACCGTGTGGCTGTACAATACATTATGGCACAGTCTCTTAGTCTTTAAAATGTCGGGGTAAGTGTGTCAGGTGGTGACTGATGTACCGTCTCTACCAATGAGATAACTTACCAATCAGCTCATGAAGAGCTGAGAGGTTTTTGAAGATGGGCACCACCCCCATTATAGGTTCCAACTGGCATCCTAGGATAATATCGTGCAGAACGGGATTCCTGTTCCTCAATGGGTGCAAGTAGACACCAATCAGTTGGGTCAGCAGCTTTAGGCAGAGCTGAAGCTCAGTCCCAGGACAAACAGTCCAATGACAAACAGACCCAGGCAATGGAAGGGCATTGGATGGGGAGGGTTGGGAATCTCAGAAAGGGGAGGACAAGGAGATCGGAGGTGGAGATTACATTCTGCGTGAGATGGAAGGAAGGCAGGTATTGTTTTGTGTTAGTCTTCCCAATGCACAAAGAGCACCATTCAACGATAGAAAGACTCCTCGTTCCTGGATTTCCATACGTTTGTAAAAATAAAATGAGCTGCCCACTCCTGCCTCCCTGCTCATGCCAACTATTGTATGGTGTGGGCAGGATAACTCTGGGGTGACATAAGCATTTAAAAAACTCAATTGACCCTTAGTTATTGATTTACACATGATGGACAGCAACCAATCTAGGCAGCCAACCACCTTCTGTATTAAGAGGATGAGCGCAGGAGTGATGTGCAAACGAAGCAAGGGTAATGTGAGTAAAACATTTTTCACACAGTGCTTGGTTACAATTTGGAATATACTGCCATGTAATATCTAGCCCTTTGTCCTCTCTCTCCACAGATGCTGTCAGTATTGCTGTGCATTTTCAATTTTATTTCCAAATTCCCGTATCCGTTGTATTTTGTTTTTATTTTATAGTTAAGTCTTTACATACCACAAGTGTCTGCGCAGCCCCAGAGAACTCTTTGTTAGTCAAGACTCTGATTCAGTTAACCATACAAGGACCTGCACCACAGGATCTCATTCAGATAGAAGGGGACTTACCAGTCAAGGTAACTTCATCACCATCCTGAAGGAATTTGCGGGTATTCTCATTCCCAAGGTCGATAACTTTTGTTCCCTTCCATGACAACTCCAACATTGAGCCAAAACTCTCTGGGGTCTGGAAAGCATAACCATAAATAATCTATTACACAAATGCCCTTTTAAACTTACACAACTGGACAGCCAATAAGCTAACAAAACAATCGAAGGTTGAAAAATATTCATGTTAAAATGTACTCATAACACGACCTATAGCATTGTTTCATAATCAATTATTGAATTGGATATTTTGCATAGGAATTTGCAGGACCCATTCAGCTTGCATAATGCAATTTGCACCAACTCTCTACAGGACCAGTAAGCTCTCAGCTGCTTCAGTCCCTTTGAGTAGTTTCTGAAAGTGTTCTGTTTTGTGTATGATCTCCAGCAATACTACATAGAAGCTTGTTTGCAGTTATCAGAATAGTACTAGGGCTGACAAATTCTGAGATATATTGCATTGTCTATGCTTTAATTCCTTTGAATGTAGAAAACTGCTACTTTAGTTTGGAATCTGGATTTGTATCTTCTCGGCTGCCTTCTGGTGAGGAACCTAGAGTATCCACATTCAGAGCAGGAACAGGCCATTCAACCCATTGAGCCTGCTCCACATTTTATTAAGATTATAACTGATCTGATTAGGCTCTCAACTCCACCTTCCTATCATCCCACTATTATCTTTGACTCCTTTGTCATGTAAGATCCACCTAAATATGAGAAAATATTTAATAGAGTCATTCAACATGAAAAGAGACCCTTCGGTCCAATTAGTCCACATTGACCATGTTCCCAAACTAAACTAGTCCGACCTACCTGTATTTTGCCCACATCCCTATAAACCTTTCCTATTCACATACTTATCCAATTGCCTTTTAGATATTGTAACTGTACCTGCATCCACCATTTCCTCTGGCCGTTCATTCCACACATGAATCCCTCTCTATGTGAAAGAGTTACCCCTTATGTCCTTTTCAAAAGTTTCTTGTCTCACCTTAAAAATATGCCCCCCCAGTTTTTAACTCCCCCTCATCTATGCCCCTCATGATTTTATAAACCTCTATAAGGTCACCCTTCAACCTCCTATGCACTAGTGAAAAAAGTCCTGGTCCATCCAGCCTATTTTTATAACTCTAACCCTCCATTCTCAGCAACATTCTGGACAACCTTTTCTGAACCCTCTCCAATTTAATAATATCCTTCCTATCGCAGGGCGAACAAAACTGCATACAGTACTCTAGCAGAGGCCTCAATAATGATCTGAACAACCTCAACAGGATGTCTGAACTCCTACACTCAAAGGTCTGAGCAACGAAGGCAAGCATGCTCAATGTCTTCTTAACTACCCTGTCAAACTGTGATGCAAATTTCAAAAAAATTATGCACCTGAACCCCAGGTCTCTCTGTTCAATAACACTACCCAGGGCCCTACTATATAAGTCCTACCCTTGTTCGTTTTACCAAAATGCAGCAAGTTGCATTTATCTAAATTAAACTCCATCTACCACTCCTTAGACAATTGACCCAATTGATCAAGATTTCTTTGTAACCTTAGATAACCTTCTTCACTATCGTAGTTGTGGCTTTGTTCACTGAGCTGGAAAGTTGATTTGCAAATGTTTTGTCCCCTGTCTAGTTCACATCTTCAATGCTTTGGAGCCTCCAGCGAAGCACTGCTGTACTGTGCTTCTGGAATTGATTTGGTTCTGTTCCTGCTGGTTCTGGTTCCTAGTTCCAGTTGGTTATTGTAGTGGTCGGTATATTGGGTCTAGGTCAATGTGCTTGCTGATGGAGTCTGTGGATGAGTGCCACGTTTCTAGAAATTCTCTGGCTATCCTATATTTAACTCGACCTATGATTGTTGTGTTGTCCCAGTCGAATTTGTGATCCTTGTCATGTGTGTGTGTGTGTGGCTACCAGGGACAGCTGGTAGTGGCTTCACAGGAGTCTCCAAAACGCTGAAGATGTCACCTAGACAGGGGGCAAAATGTCTGCAAATCAGCTTCTTCCCAGCTCAACGAGTGCGCCCACAACTATGACAACCAACACCGAAGCTACAAATCTTTATGCAAACTTTGAACCTTCTTCACTGTCCACTATTTTGTTGTTATCTGCAGATTTAATAACCATACATCCTATATTGACATCCAAATCCTTCTGGTAATGTCAGTTTGAGTGCCGCTGAAGTTAATGAGTCACACCAGTTTTGGAAATCTCTCAAAAGGTGGGGACAGCAGAGCTTTTCTTGCTTTTTAAGGCAGAGGTAGAGAGATTTGTGGTAAGCTGAGGGTGAAAGATTATCGGAGGGAGTAATCTGATGAGCTGTGATCTTAGTGAGTTGTGGAGCAGGTTCAACGGGCCAAGTGGCTGACTCCTACTGCTAATTTGTATGTTTATACATTTACTTTGGAAATGCAAACAATAGGTATGGTACCAATAATGATCTAATCATGCCTTATTATAGAAATACAGATTTCTATTAAACATACATATCTGAACATAAACTCAATTTTAAATACAGAAATAAATGTAAAAGGTGGTTACTTATCACTGAACAAAGAAAATGTCAGCACAGGGACAGGCCCTTCGGCCCTTCAAGCCTGCACCGATCTGGATCCTCTATCTAAATCTGCTGCCTATTTTCTAAGGATCTGTATCCCTCTGCTCCCTGCCCATTCATGTATCTGTCTAGATACATCTTAAATAATGCTCTTGTGCCCACTTCTACCACCTCCGCTGGCAACACATTCCAGGCCCCCACCACCCTCTGCATAAAGAACTTTCCATGCATATCTCCTCTAAACTTTTCCCCTCTCACCTTGAACTCATGACCCCTAGTAACTGAGCCATCATTCTGGGGAAAAGCTTGTTGCTAACTACCCTGTCTATATATGTCATGATTTTGTAGATCTCAATCAGGTTCCCCCTTCAACCTCTGTCTTTCTAATGAAAATAATCCTAATCTACTCAACCTGAAATTAAAATAATTATCATTTAGATGATGCCAAGTTTGATACATGTCAAGAAATGAAAGGAAAAGTTAACTTACAGGGCCACTGATCGTTCCAGAAGCCAGCAAATCTCCAGGTCTCACATTGCACCCATTAACAGTGTGGTGAGCTAACTGTTGCTTCATGGTCCAGTACATATGCTGAAGAGCAGTGAAAAAGCAGTGAATGAAGATGTATTTATTGTAAAACAGCAAGTTGTATTTAAATATCATCTTTAATGTAGTAAAATTAGCTTCACAAGACAAGCTCAACACTTCAGATCAAGCCACATGAAGAAATATTAAGACAAGTCAACTGAAACTGTGAATGACTTGAAGAAAACAGAGACAGAGAGGCGGGGGGGGGGGGGAGGTTGGGGGCGGGGTGGTGGTGGAGAACACAGGGACAGAGGTGGGAAAGTTTAGGGAGCTGTTTAGGAGCTTGTCAGCTGAATGTTGCAGTGGTAATTATCTGACATGATCAAGAGGGCAGAATTGGGGGAGGCCATCTTGAGGGTTTGCAGGACTGGAGGAGAAATTCTCAGTGTAATCCAATCCATGGATAACCTGGGCCAAAGTGTAAGTTGTTTCAGTTGTCTATGCAGTGACATCCTTCCCTCTGTCAGTATGGTATATGTGTGATCACGTTGGGTCAAACCATATGAGATGCCTTGGGTAGATTCGCTGCCATCAATTCTCTTACTGGTCTTGTTACACATAGCAAGTGGGAGGATACCCACAAGTCTACTGACTGCCTTACAACATTCACCACAGCTGAGACAATATAAGAGAACAGCCCAGTATTCCTCATGACCACCATCGCTTGCGTGGCATTATATAAGCAGACTGGCTCCTACATGCCTGACAGAAGGTGAGCACCAGAAAAGTTGTTCTGTTGGCAGGTATTAAGCTCTAGTTGATTTTATTTCATTAGAATAGATGTAAGACAAGTACTGTATCAGTTTCAGGTACAAAGATTGCTATGATGCTCTTACAACATATTAGAATATTTCAAATAAACATGATTTGGAGACGCCTGTGTTGGACTGGGGTGTAACAAAGTTAAAAATCACACAACATCAGGTTTTGCTCCAAAAGCTAGTGCTTCCAAATAAACCTGTTGAACTATAACCTGGTGTTGCATGATTTTTAATCAAATCAATATGTTCTCTTGTAGAAGTGATGTCAGATGAAAATTCCGACACTTTCTGTTCAGCATGAATTTGTGATTAACTTATGATATTTATTTTTAAATTGTTATGCTTACTAGTAAAATTTGGTGAAATGTTTATACCTTCCATAAGTTCCCGTTAATTCTGATAATTTTTTGCTGCCCCAAGTGGTGGTGAGTGGGGTAATATCAATTGGTGCACAGTGGGGTCTTGTACAAAACAAAACTGGCAACCACTGGGATTACAATAGGGAGGGAGGAGTCATTGAAGGATTTGAAACTAAAGATCAAAATGTTAAAATCAACATTGTAAATGTAGAAAACTCTTCTGATAAGTGGGGAAAAAAATCCACTGATGGATAAAAAAGTACAATATATTTCATTCTATTGAAGATATCCTAGTATGATAACAAAGTGTAAATGTTTAACCTTTTCCCATGTCTTATTCATAACTGCAGTTAGAAATAACAGTTCTGAGGTCAGTTTCTTTAAGTGGAGAGTTTTGTGGGCTCTTCGCTGTAAACCAAACATTTCACAAATGCTTGAAGAGTCAGAAGAGATATGGGCTATTCAATGGCTTCCAAATGTTATAATAGGTCTTGTGAACTCTGTTCATCAAGTGGACAATTGGTGCAAGGGATAAGAGTTAGTTTGACCAGAAGATTTACTTTTCTATAGATTGTGAGGCCTTTCCAATACAATGCAACTCTGTCAATGATTACATTACATTAGAAAAAACAGGCTGATATTTGTTGGGAACAGAACCTGGTCCAGAATCATCCCACTTCTAGTGACAGGCCCATCTCCAGATGAAAAAGTCTGCAGTAGTGAGTTGAGTGGATTCTTTCTTGATTATATGTTTTTGATTAAACTTAAAATATAAGCCATAACTATTAATTTAACCTGGGACAGTGTTTGTAGAAGAATAAGACAGTGTTATTTTCTGGGTCTGTAGATTGTGAAGAAGCAAAAATGGCCTTTAGTAGAGTGATATGTGCTTCTTGTCAGATGTGGGAGTTTAAAGAGAGTTTAAGGGTTACGGCGGATTATATCTGCCATAAATGCTGTTGGTTGAGAATCTTGCCAGATTGAATTGGAGAGACAATTAGAAGCAATGAAGAATTTGCAACAACAACAGAATGTGATGGATGGCAGTTATAGGAAGGGAGAAAAGTCACAGATACAGCCACATAGATGGGTTAACTCCAGGAAAGATAAGAGAGGTAGGCAGATAGTGCAGGAGTCTTCAGTGGCTATGCCCATTTCAAACAAGTATGCTGTTTTGGAAAATGTAGTGGCAGGGGGGAGGAATGGATTCTCAGGGGAACGTAGCATGAACAGCCAAGTTTCTGGTATTGAGACTGACTCTAATGCAATGAGGGGTACATCGGGTTCCAAGAGATCAATTGTGTTAGGGGACTCTCTAGTCTGAGGTACAGACAGACGTTTCTGTGGCCAGCAGCGAAAAATCAGAATGGTGTGTTGTTTCCCTGGTGCCAGGATCAAGGATGTCTCAGAGAGGGTGCAGAATGATCTCACAGGGAAGAGGGGCCAGCAGGAGGTCATTGTCCACATTGGAACCAATGACATAGGAAGGGAAAAGGTTGAGAGTCTGAAGGGAGATTACAGAGTTAGGCAGGAATTTAAAAAGGAGCTCCTCAAGGGTAGTAATATCTGGATTACTCCCAGTGCTACTAGCTAGTGAGGGCAGGAATAAGAGGATAGAGCAGATGAATGCATGGCTGAGGAGCTGGTGCATGGGAGAAGGATTCACATTTTTGGATCATTGGAATCTCTTTTGGGGTAGAAGTGACCTATACAAGAAGGATGGATTGCACCGAAATTGGAAAGGGACTAATATACTGGCAGGGAGATTTGCTAGAGCTGCTCAGGAGGATTTAAACTAGTAAGGTGGGGGGAGCAGGACCCAGAAAGATAGTAAGGAAAGAGGTCAATCTGAGACTGCTACAGTTGAGAATAGAAGCGAGTCAAACAGTCAAGACAAGCAGGGACAAGGTAGGACTAATAAATTAAACTGCATTTATTTCAATGCAAAGGGCCTAACAGGGAAGGCAGATGAACTCAGGGCATGGTTAGGAACATGGGACTGGG
>NC_057745.1:33183411-33200725 GCF_004010195.1 Chiloscyllium plagiosum
ATTCTGGTCTCCTTCCTATTGGAAAGATGTTGTGGAACTTGAAAGGGTTCAGCAAAGATTTACAAGGATGTTGCCAGGGTTGGAGGATTTGAGCTATAGGGAAAGGCCGAATAGGCTGTTTTCCCTGGAGCGTTGGATGCTGTGGTGTGATCTTATAGCGGTTTACAAAATTATGAGGGGCATGGATAGGGTAAATAGACAAAGTCTTTTCCCTGGGGTTGGGGAGTCCAGAACTAGAGGGCATATATTTAGGGTGAGAGGGGAAAGATATAAAAGGGTGCTAAGGGACAACCTTTACACCCAGAGGGTGGTACGTGTATGGAATGAGCTGCCAGAGGAAGTGGTGGAGGCTGGTACAATTGCAACATTTAAGAGGCATTTGGATGGGTATATGAATAGGAAGGGTTTGGAGGGATATGGGCCAGGTGCTGGCAGGTGGGATTAGATTGGGTTGGGATATCTGGTCGGCATGGACGGGTTGGGCTAAAGGGTCTGTTTCCGTGCTGTACATCTCTATGACTCTATAATTAAAGCCTCCAATGCCAGAAGATTCATTGCCCCCCAAATTGAAGTCAGTATTAACGCCAAATCTGACCTGCAGCACAAAATCACGCCCTGGGTTTTTGTGTGTTTGCTTGTTCTGCTAAATTTCCCACCAATGATGCAATGGGAGATTAGGGGAATCTGTGGAGAATTTCAGAGCTTATTTGTCCGACCTGTTGAGGAACCATTTTCTTTCAAACTAGAAATATCCTTTGGCTGTTAATTTGAATAGGTTATTTAGAATATGACGGGAAGCCCTTGAAGAGGGTGTACAGGGGATTTCTTGAAAGGTGCAAGGGATAAAATGCATCAGGTAACTTGGGGGATTGGAGAAACTAGGGTTGTTGGGTTTTGAGCAAAGAAAGTTGAGGAAGGATTTAATAGAAATGTTCAAGATCATGAAAACGTTTGAAAATAAACTGGCAGGATGGATGGCAACTAAAGGACAGATAATTGGCAAAAGAATTACAGTAGCAAAAACAGGAATTTATTTTTTAGTCCATAGCAAATGATGATGTGGATCACACAGCCTGGAAAGATAGTGGGGAAGCAAATTCAATTGTAGACTTCCAAAAGGAATTGGAAAATTACTTGAAAAGAAAGTTTTATAGGGTGATCGGATGAAAGATGGATAAATGGATAGTTCACGCAAAGAGACATGAAGGACTGAATGGCCTCCTTCGGCAGATTGAAGATCTGTGATTGTAACTTATTTTAGAAAAAAGGCATCATTGGACACTGAGCTCACCTTGAAGTTGGACCGACAGATTGTCGCCTTTTCAGTCATTGCCTCACCTGCCATGAAACACACAAAGAAAATTCTTGAACCATAACAAAGTCAACATTTTAAGCAAATTTGAAATGGTAACAGGGGAGGCAGTTTATTGCTGACTAATAATCCCAGAGACCCAGGTAATGTTCTTGGGAGCCAGGTATAAATCCCACCATGACAATCATGTGGGTATTATAGTGGCTCAGGGTTAGCACTGCTGCCTCACAGTGCCAGTGACCTGGGTTGGATTCCATCCTCAGATGATTGTGTGTGGAGTTTGCACGTTCTAGTATTTTTAGGACAGAAATTGACTGCTGCACAAAACCACGAGATGCACATTACATCTGACCTTCCTCTTCCTTTTCACCAAGAGCATCCAATGAAACAACACTCAACATGCTTTTGTTAAATCCAATGAGGTTCAAGTGCTACTGGATGCATGTTAATGCAGATCCATAACTGAATCAAAGATATTACAGCAGAAAATGATGCTATTCATCCCAATGTTTCTGGGCTAGGTTCGCAACAGTGACAGAAATAACTAAATTAATAGCTGTATCTGAATGGCCATAGTATTTGTAATAAAACAGCTGAACTATCATCTCAAATAGGAATTCAAATATATGGCTTGACAGCCAGTACAATTCCTGATAAAGGGCTTTTGCCCAAAAAGTCAATTTTCCTGCTCCTCAAATGCTGCCTGACCTGCTGTGCTTTTTCAGCACCGCCTTCTCCACTCCAGCCAGTACAATGGCATGGTTACAAGAAAGCTAAAGCTGGGGCCCTTTAATTCCAAAGTGACAATCTGGAAGGACAAGGTGCTAGGGAAAAGGCGATGAGGTGGTTCTCTTAACCATTGTACTGCAGTGAGAGAGGACCATTATTCTAAATTTCAAAATGTAGAATCAGTTTTGGGTTGAAGTAAACAGCAAAGGGCAGGCAGCTCAGGTGAGAAATATGTACAGGACACTAAATAACAGAGCTGAAAATGTGTTGCTGGAAAAGCACAGCAGGTCAGGCAGCATCCAAGGAGCAGGAGAATCGACGTTTCGGGCATGAGCCCTTCTTCTGATCTCCAGCATCTGCAGTCCTCACTTTCTCCACTAAATAACAGAGGTCAAAAATCATAGCATAAATCAGGAAATTAGAGATGTGAGTGATAAGGGTGATAATATAATTATGAGAGGTTTCAATCTATGTATAAACACAATAAATTAGTACTAATGTTGTGGAGGATGGCTTCATGGAAAGTAAGTAAAATGATTTTCTAAAGCAGTACATTGACCAACTAACTAGGGATTGGGTTATTTTAGATCTAGCGTTGTGCAATGATAAAGGGCTAATTAACAATCTTGTTTTAGAGAAAAGTGAGCATAACATGATAATATTTTACATTAAGTTTAAAAGTGATGTAGTTCAATCAGAAACTAGAGTCTTTAACCTAATCAAAGTAAACTATGAAGCCACGTGCGACAAATTGGCTTAGGTAGCTTGAGAAACTGTGTCAAAAGTTATGACTATAGGCAGATAATGGCTAACATTTAAAGAATGAATATGTAGTTTACAACAAAAATACACTGCTTTAATACATAAAAATCGAGGAAGAAAATTTTTCTAACTGTGGCTACCAGGAGAAATCAAGATCCTGTTAGATCAAAGGTTGTCCAAAAAATAACAATCCTGAGACTGGAACCATTTTAGAATTTTGCAAAGGAGGACCAAGAAAAAGAAAAGAGAAAGAAGGAACATTAGAGTAAACGGATGAGAATTTTTAAAATGAATGGTTAAAGCTTCTCTGGGCATGTAAAAAGCAAAAATAAATGTGATTCCATTTCCGAAGTCAGAAGAATTTACAATGGGAATAATGAAATGGCACAGAAACTAAACAAATATTTGTCTGTCTTCACAAAGAAAAGTACTAAAAACCTCCCAGAAATAAATGGAGAATCTAGTGACTAGTGTCAACAAGAAACTGCAAGGCATTAACATTAATAGAAGAACAGTACTGGAGAAAATAATGAGTTTTGAAGAAGCTAAATCCTCTGGAGCCTGATGATCCACCTCCTCGAGTGTTTAAAAAGATGGCTGTACAGACAGTAGATGCATTTGGAAATTCTATAGAATTTAGAATAGTCCCTTCAGATTCGAAGACACCAGATGTAACTCCACATTTAAGAAAAGAGGGAGAGAGAAAGTGGGGAATACCTGTTAGGCTAACATCAGACATAGGAGAAATGGTAGAATCTGTCTTAAAGGATGTTATATAAAGACAGTTAGAGAATAATGATAGGATTAGACCATCCACTGACTCCATCTACACTTCTCATTGTCTCAGGAAGACAGCCAACATAATCAAAGACACTTCCCAGCCCAGTTATAATCTCTTCCAGCCCCTTCTGTTGGGCAGAAGGTACAAAAGCTTAAATACACATAACAAATTTGAGAACAGCTTCTTCCCCACTGTTATTAGACTTCTGAATGGACCTCTCAAATTTAAAATTTAATGCTGATGTCGCTCTTTGTACACTTTCTCTGCAGCCAGAACATTGTATTCCTTGCTCTGTTCTATTACCCTGATGCACTTTGTACGGTATGATCTGCCTGTACTGCACACAAAACAAAACTTGAATTGAATTGAATTGAATTTATTGTCACGTGTACCAAGGCACAGTGAAAAGCTTTGTCTTGCGAGCAATACAGGCAGAATACAGGCACATAGGTACATGTGACAATAATAAATCAAATCAAATCAAATAGGCAGAGCCAATATGGATTTATAAAAAGAAGTCATTTTTCACAAGCCTATTTTCTGAGTTTTTGAGGATGTAACGAGCAGAATTGATGAGGAAAAACTAGTAGATGCTTTATTGTTTTAACCAATAGATATTTAGATTTTCAAATACTTTCGGTAAGGTTCCACATAACAGGATTGAAAGTAAAGTTCCAGAGCATGAGATTTGGGGAGTATGTACTGGCAAGGGTTGATATCTGGTAATTTGACACAAAACAGAGGGCAAACTCTTATAGGGGTCCGAACAAAATGGGTTATGTTGGAATTTGTGGCAGAATCAGATGCAAAGTCTAACGAGGCCTGGCTTGATGCCATTGCACGTCCAATGCTTTTGCCAAGTGGTATGATGAATTTCTCACCAGGTACTCAGGAATTGTCGTTAAAGGAAGATTAGCACTTGTTAAACACTTCATTAATAACAAAATAATCTCATTAGTATTCAGCTTCCTATCTTACCAAATACATCAAACAGGCTGGACATCAAGAACTCTCAGCATGGAAGTCAGAGCAGGTACCTGGCAACTTCAACTTACTAGTGGCTGGAAAGTGGCTTCATATTGGACACTGGGCACCAAACTCTCCAGGACAAACTCCATGGGCATTTGCCACATGGTGCCCATGTCTACAGACACTGGTATTTGGCATGTGCCATGCACTAAGAATCCTCAAGGTACATCTCCGATCCACTTACAGGACACATCTGCACTTCAATGCTGCACCAGGGCTACAGAAGGAACGCTCATTGTAATGCTGCAGCAAGGACATTGCGTACCCAGGGACACATACCCAGCTCATGGACTGGCACCAGTCTGTAAGCCATGACTCTTCTCTCACTCTCATTGACTCTGAGCCAACCTGGATGTTCACAGTCTCTCTGCCTTGCATTGCCTTGCCTTTTAGTGCAGACACAAATCCCAGAAGCTTGTCCTGGTTGTCAGCAGCAGGCCTCAATCGAGTCAAAGAGGATAGCTTTGCTCAGGGGCTCCTTGTGCAATAAAGAGTAGCCTCTGATACCAATCCAGGAGATTGGACATGGTCAGTCACTTCGGGTGATCAGATTTAGGACCCTCTTCACACAAGGGGTGAGGATCTGAATACCAGGCAGCTCCCCCAACTATCTTGACTCTTTTAAAAAAAAAAGATGTCTATTAATTGGTCTGCATTCTCCACACTATGTAAGAAAAAGGGGCGGCACGGTGGCACAGTGGTTAGCACTGCTGCCTCACAGCGCCAGAGACCCGGGTTCAATTCCCTCCTCAGGCGACTGACTGTGTGGAGTTTGCACGTTCTCCCCGTGTCTGCGTGGGTTTCCTCCGGGTGCTCCGGTTTCCTCCCACAGTCAAAGATGTGCAGGTCAGGTGAATTGGCCATGCTAAATTGTCCGTAGTGTTAGGTAAGGGGTAAATGTAGGGGTACGGGTGGTTTGCGCTTTGGCGAGTCGGTGTGGACTTGTTGGGCCGAAGGGCCTGTTTCCACGCTGTAAAGTAATCTAAAAAAAAAAATCTTTACCAGGCAGCTCCCCCAACCATCTTGACTCTTTTACCAGGCAGCTCCCCCAACCATCTTGACTCTTTCTATCATATCCTTCCCCGCACCCCCAGAATGAGAGGCAGCTTACTCCCTGTAAGCTGCTCAGCTCCACGCATGTGCAGCCACTCCATGTTCCGTGTGTGCTCAGCACGTCTGTTTCAGTTCTGGAAGGTGCTGGGACCTCGGAGCACACACAGCCGGGACGGGAATGACAGGGAATGCTGCAGGCAGGCATCATGAGATATGGAAGCAGGTGGCACAGCTGTTATTGTTGGAGGGAAGGTGCCCCGAGTCAGCGAGTTGGCAGTGATAGGGCATGCAGGGTTAGTGATGTTGGGGATTGGGTTGAGTGGTAGGCAAAACTGAGGATTGCAGATGCTTGAAACCAGAGTCTAGATTAAAGTGATGCTGGAAAAGCACAGCAGGTCAGGCAGCATCCGAGGAGCAGGAAAATCTATGTTTCGGGCAAAAGCCCTTCATCGGGCTAGTCATAGTGAGTGATAGTGAGTGGTACTCAAGCAATCCAATTGGGAAGATGAATCTCACCATGCTGAAAGACTTAAATGCAACACTCTATCAAAGTTAAAATGGCTGCAGTGAATGTGGGGGAGTGAAGTTTTGTCTTGAGAGAAGGAATTTCTTCACCTAGATCAGAGAATCACAGAATCATAGAATCCCTACAGTGTGAAAAGAGGATATTTGGTCCATCAAGTCTGCATCAACTCTCCAAAGAGTGTCCTACCCAGACACAGTCTTTCCCAAGAAGCTATCCCTGTGACCCCACATTTACTGTGGCTAATCCACTGATCCTACATATTCCTGTGGATGGTGGTGAATCTTTGCCTCAGAGGTAATGGAGGCCTCAGTCATTGAGTGTGCTCAAGAAACAGGCCGATTGATTTCAAGGGATATTATAGGGATAGTGTAGGGAAAAGGTGTTGAAGTAGAATGTCAGCCAAGATCTTACTGAGTAGTTGGGTGGACTTGAAGGGCTGAATGGTCTCTTCCTGCTCCTATTTCTTAACTGAATCTGTCTACCCAGAGCAGAAAATTGGTACAGAACAGAAAGAATCCATTGTGTCTGTGCTAGCTTTCTGAATAACACATCTAGAGCCATTCCTCTCTCTTCCTATTCTGGCCCTGGCAGAGTTTCCCTGTGCTCTGTTTCCAAATGACACCCGAGAAATGGAGCACAATTCCAGGGGAGGAAACAAGACCCAAACTTTTCAGATTGTGAGCGGGGAGCAGTAAATCTTTCCTCATTGCTTTTTCCAGAGACAGCACTTGACTCTTCCTGAAGAAGGGAACAAGGCAACATGTTTGTAAACTGTCTGCAGGGTATATTCCAGTCTAGAGCAGATAGGTCTGCATATGGATTGGTCCCTTTAACCACATGGGTGAGGCTAACATTTAGTGAATTTCACCAGAATTTTACTGATTTCCTGTCGGTTACAGCCACTGATCAGACAAATCAGAAGGAAATTCAAGGCCATTGTGGAAATGAGCATTCAGAATAAACACACTTCATCAGAGACCCAAAGGATTCGTCAGTCACCCAGGACACTGAATGCATTTATAAAATAAAAGGCACAAGGCCATCGTTTTAAAGAACTGCCTTTAAACGTTCTTCTCATGAATTTATGAAGGAGTACACAGACGTGTCAGCAGTCACTAGGTATAACTCACCTTTAATAGAAACAGAAAGGTTGATGTCGAAAGTGTACGGGTCATCACTGCACAGATACGGCAGGGGCTTGGGATTCTGCACAATCAAAAGAATATGGATTTAAGTGTAACTAAAGGCATTCTGACAACCCAAGGCCCATTCTATTTTCTGTACTCAACATTTACTCTTCCAGAATCAGGAGGGAGAAAGTGAGGATGGCAGATACTGGAGATCAGAGCCAAGAGTGTGGTGCTAGAAAAGCACAGCAGGTCAGGCAGCATCAGAGGAGCAGGAGAATCGACGTTTCAGACATGAGCTCATTCCTGATGAAGGGCTTATGCCTGAAATGTTGATTCCCCTGTTCCTTGGATGCTGCCTGACCCGCTGTGCTTTTCCAGCACCACACTCTCTTCCAGAATCAGTCACATTCCCACAAACTGACCAGAGATGATTTATATAACTGGGCTTGCTGAAATTAGGAGAATAAGCTACCTGAGTGCAGCCAAAAGGGAACAGATTATAAAGAACTGTTCTGTCCCCCTTTCTTTCAGCACATTTCAATGACAGAGCTTGAATTTAAAAACATTTTAATAAAGACAAGAGGCCAGTTTTCAATCAATAGTATTGAAATAGGACTGCTCAACAATGACAATGCTTTAAGCAGTTTGAAACACAATTAAACAAACTGAATGTTGGAGAGTTGTGTTCTCCGACCAGATCGCAGTAAATCAACTCTCAGTTAAAATGTCCATTCTTGTCACTGTAGCTGCAAATTCAACTTCAGTGGTGACTGGAGCGACCCACATCTGCACTTTTCTCTCTCTCTCAACCAGAACCTGCTTTCATGACTACTAAGCTGCCTGAGGGAACACAGTCTGGGCACAGAGTGAACAGCAGCAGTCTGTAACCTGGCCTCATCACCAGCACCTCATCCCAACAAGAACAACCTCTTCCTCCACCTCCACTCTGCCCTAGCTAGGGAAACACCTCAGTCATAGAGATTGGCACCTTGTTCTCAGAATGGCCACATGACGTCAACAGCTGGGTGTGAAATGAATGAAAGAGATTTGCTTGGATTGTGATTGTGATTAACCACATCAAGCAATTCCGCTTATCGTGCGGTTTATAGAAACTTGTGAATCTGTCTGGCCCAAATGATACTGATATGACGAAAGGGGTTGAACATTCCTTGATAGACAATAAGAAAATTGCATCTCTTGAGTGCAGAGGTCATGTTCCTACCCCCATGGACCAGGATGCCCAGGTTCAAGTCTCACCTGCTCCAGAGGTGTGTAATAACATCTCTGTACAGACTGATTAGCAAAATAGGTTAAATTTTTTTAAAAAAGGAAATTAGAAAGAATGTCATGATGGTATTTAGCAGCAGAGTTACTGTAGGTTTTCAGTGCAGGAAAATGAGCAGGGTCCAGAAAGACTGAACAATTAATCATTCCTCATATCTCTGCGTATAAGCAGTAAAGGTTCTCTCTCCTTGATGATTCCTCATCAGCTTCTTAATTCTTCTTGTCTAATCATCCAACAATCTTTCTTGTCCGAGCATGTTTATTGAGACTTGGCTGAGAGCCCAGCCAGCTATTAGGCTTCTGAAACAGCTTTGTGCAAGGGAACGTTGCTTGACAGCGTTTTGCCTTGGACCTAATTTGTTCACACACGGTGCTTACTTACACAAGATAAAGAGCTCTAGGGTGCTTGTAGTCTCTGCCCTGAGACTTTAAAGGCCTGGCTGATTGAGATTTTATAGGGCTGTAGTAAAAGCAGCTTTTAAAAAGAAATTAGAAATGAATAACTTATTAAAAGATTCTACGCATGCTACTTTTACTGTAGGTTTCTTTGGTACAGGGTGCAGATTGGATGATCAGACATGAAAGTGGCACAAACTGGCACGGGGGCATGAGAAGCTTTGAATTTACCTTTCAAAATATTTCTTTATTCAGCCTATGGTTCACAGCATCTCTGAAAGACCATGAACCATGTATCCAGGTTCATAGGAACTGCAGGGAGCTAGGAGGTGCCTATTCTCACAACAGAGGCCGGCTGGTTAGAGGGCAGAAGTTGAGCTGGCAAACCCCAACAGCTGCACCTTGAACGTACCTTGGTGAAAACTGGAATTGCTGGGAATGGAGCTGAGAATCCTGGACTCAGGTGCTATCCACCATCTTTAAATTTCAGGGGGTCTCCCCAAATCCAGAAAAATCCAGTCCAATGCTTTACACCTGAGACCCATCACCACAATTCTGATGAAAGGTCACGAATCAGAAATGTTAACTCTGTTTCTCTCTCCGCACATGCTGCTGGAGTTAAAAGAGTCACTCTTTAATCAGCAGGGTGTACTGCAACACATTGATGTTTGTAATGGAATGGAAAAATGAAGTCATAGAGAGCTGGGTTAGCAAAGCAAAAACACTGGGGAATCATAGAGCAAAATAAGGAAGAACCTATATCAAGCTGTTTCATTGAGATACTAAATATCAATATAATTAATATTTCAGATATTACCTACACTGAGTACGGCAGCTTGTTGTTGAATCCGAATAACATTTAGACTTTTACTTTTGGAATGGTTGAGACCGTTGCATCTTTTAAGGTAAAAGAGGTAAAAACAGGACTATGAAGACAGCACACCGAAGAGCGAGCAGTTCTGGCCAATTTTAATTCTTCAGTCAACATTACTAAAACAGTTTACCTTGTTACTTCACTCAGTGCTGTTTGTGGAAGTTGGCTGGGTTTGAATTGACTGCCACTGCAAAGGTCTGACTTTCTAAGGTGCAGTGATCTCTGTAAGATTGCCATTCTGCTCCTATTCCTTTTCCACTGTGACCGAGCTCAAAATGCTTTGGCTACAGTTTCCAGTGGACACGCAGAAAAGTAGGAACATGAATAGGCCATTGGGCCCAGTGACTCTGCTCAGCCATTCACCATGGTTATGGCTGATCCTCCAATTCATTGCCATACATTCACTGACTCTCCACACCCCTTGATGCCGTTAACATCTATTTCTTTTTTTAAATGTATTCAGTGATTTTACTGTCACAGCCTCCTGTTGATGTGAATTCCACAGGTTCACCACTCTGAACAAAGACATTTCTCCAAAACTCAATCCAAAATGGCTGATTATATATCCCAAGACTGTGATAATTTGTTCTGGGCTCCCACCTCAACCCCCAACAAGAGAAACATTATTTCTGTATCCAGTCTGTCCAGCCCTTGTTCAATGAGATTCTCTCTGATTTTTCTAAACTCCAGGCAATCTAATCCTTGCTCAGATGATAAACCTGTCATCTCAGGAACCAGTCTGGTGAACCTTCACTGCATTCCCTCTATGGTAAGTATATCTTTTCTTAGTTTGAGGGGTAGGGAACCAAAACTGCACACAATATTCCAGGTATGGTCTTACCAAGACCCTGTACAAACCATAAGACAATAAGATATAGGAGCGGAAATTAGGCCATTCAGCCCATTGAGTCTGCTCTGCCATTCAATCATGGCTGATAAGTTTCTCAACCCCATTCTCCATGTAACCTTTGATTTCCTTAACAATCATGAACCTATCTATCTCAGTCTTAAATTTACTCAATAACCTGGCCTCCACAGCCTTTGGTGACAATGAAATTCCATAGATTAACCATTCTCTGGCTGAACAAGTGCCTCTTCATTTCCATTCTAAACGGTTTTACCTTTTCCCCTAATGCTATGCCCTCAGGTCTTAGTCTCCTGCTAATGGAAACATCTTCCCAACACCCACTCTATCCAGGCCATTCATTTTTCTGTAAGTTTCAGTTGGATCCCCCCCCACATCCTTCTAAACTCTGTCGAGTATAGACCCAGTGTCCTCAAATGTTCCTCATATGTTAAGCCTTTCATTTCTGGGATCATTCTCGTGAACCTCTTCTGGACCTGCTCCAGGGCCATGATGTCCTTCCTGAGATATGGGGCCCAGAACTGCTCACAATATCTAAATGTGGTCTGACCACAGCCTTATAAAGTCTCAGAAATACATCCCTGCTTTTATATTCTCATCCTCTCGATATAAATATCAACATTGTATTTGCTTTCTTAATTACCCACTCAACCTGCAAGTTAGCCTTAACAGAATCCTGGATTAGGACTCCCAAGTCCTATTTTCTGAATTTTCTCCCCATTTAGAAAATAGTCCATGCCTCTATTCTTCCTACCAAAGTACACAACCTCACATTTTATCACATTATATTCCACCTGCCACTTCTCTGCCTACTCTCCTAACCTGGACAAATCCTTCTACAGCCTCCCTGCCTCCTCACCTATCTTTGTATCACCTGCAAACTTAGACAGAATGCCCTCAGTTCCTTCATCTGGATTGTTAATGTATAAAGTGAAAAGCTGTGGTCCCAACACTCACCCTTGCAGAACACCACTGGTCACCATCTTCCATCCTGAGAAGGACCCTTTTATCCACACTCTCTGCCTTCTGACAGACAGCCAATCTTCTATCCATGCTAGTGCCGGGCCTCTAACACCATTGGCCCTTATCTTACTCAGCAGCCTCCTGTGCAGCACCTTACAGCTTCTGGAAGTCCAAGTATATAATATCAATTGGCACTCCTTTGTCTAACCTGCTTGTTATCTCCTCAAATAATTCTTAGAGTTGTCTGGCATGACCTCCCCTTGATGAAACCATGCTGACTTTGCCCTATTGTACCATGTTGTTCCAAGTATTCAGAAATCTCAGCCTTCACATTGGCTCCAAAGTTTTACCCATGACCGAGGTCAGGCTAATCAGCCTGTAATATCCCATCTCTTGCATGGTCCCTTCTTAAATAGTGGGGTTACAGTAGCAATTTTCCAGTCCTCTGGGCCCTCCCTGACTCCAGTGATTCCTGAAAGGTCACTACTAATTCTCCAATATCTCTTCAGCCATCTCCTTCAGAACTCTGGGGTTTAGACCATCATGGATTCTTCAGGTGGGTGAGGGAAGTGGGCAGGATGGTCGGTGGGTTGATTTGGATGAAGCTGTAAGGTTGTGTCATGAGGGGCAGTCAAGGGACTGTTGGTGGAGTCTGGGTCCTGGTATGTTGGAATTCTCCAAAAGAGTTGGAGATTGTTTTTGAGGGTCTTGGAGTGGGGAAGCATGGAATGCTTGATAAAAGTTATAACTTCCTGGGCAATTCCAACCAAGTGAGTGCATCTGGATTTTTCATGGGACCCTGATAACACCTTTCTGATTTACCATAAATTCTGTGCCCTTATGATCCTGCCCAACTAGATACCTGATGAATGAGCAGCGCTCCGAAAGTTAGCACTTCCAAAAAAAACCTGATGGACGATAACCTCGTGTTGTGTGATTTTTAACCTCTCTGATTGTACATCCAGTCTCTAATATTCCATTGAATGGAAGATCTGGATCAATCTCACAATTTTAACAATACCTTAATCCTGCGTTATTTGCTGTAGAGCTTGTGGGGATTAGATTAGACTCCCTACAGTGTGGAAGCAGGCCCTTTGGCCCAACAAATCCATACCAACCCTCCAAAGAGTAACCCACGCAGTCCCATTCCCCTCTGACTAATGCACCTAACACTATGGACATTTTAACATGGCCAATTCACCTGACCTGCACATCTTTGGACTGTGGGGGGAAATTGGAGCACCCGGAGAAAACCCACTCAGACACGGGGAGAATATGCAAACTCCACACAGTCGCCCGAGGCTGGAATCGAACCTGGGACCCTGGTGCTGTGAGGCAGCAGTGCTAACCACTGAGCCACCGTGCCGCCCTTAAAGTTGCAGGGATGTCCTGCAACTTAAAAAAGCACAAAAGACATGATTCTCATTCCATTGAGCCAATGGCATCAGATGTCATGGTGCACAGTCAAAGGCTGTAATTCTTTGCCCCAGTTGTCACACCCACCAGGAGTGGGCTGGCAAAGGGTGTTCAAATTGGTTCAGATGGCCGGGAGTACTGTGTGCCACACCCACCCTTCTACTCTACCAGTGGCGGGATAGAGTAGCCAGGAGTTACCCATTCTCAGACTCACTGAAGATTGTCTGGCCCTCTGCTCTCACCAGGGCCTGCCTGGCTGGGCCTGGAAATCTTGTCATACAACCCAAGGTGAATTAGTGGGCGGCACGGTGGCACAGTGGTTAGCACTGCTGCCTCACAGCGTCAGAGACCCGGGTTCAATTCCCGCCTCAGGCGACTGACTGTGTGGAGTTTGCACGTTCTCCCCGTGTCTGCGTGGGTTTCCTCCGGGTGCTCCGGTTTCCTCCCACCATCCAAAGATGTGCAGGGTCAGGTGAATTGGCCATGCTAAATTGCCCGTAGTGTTAGGTAAGGGGTAAATGTAGGGGTATGGGTGGGTTTCGCTTTGGCGGGTCGGTGTGGACTTGTTGTGCCGAAGGGCCTGTTTCCACACTGTAATCTAATCTAATCTAAAAAAACCTCCTTCTCTGGCCTCTATCACGGGTGTCAGACCCAGGATCTGCTGCAAGTGGCCTGTACTTCCTGGCTTTGAGGGGGAGGGGGGGTCAGTGAAACTGGGTTCGATTCCCTCGCCCCTCCAGCACACTCCAACCCCCAACCATCCCCCTTCCCCTCCCCCACCATCCGATTTACTAGCCAGTAGGGTGTGCTCCTTCCACTTTACATTCTGAACAATTATTTCAGCTTTACATTTAACATCCACATGGGGTGAGTCTGTCACCTGCCAAGTTACCTGGATAGGATTGGCCACAATGAATGGCGACAGAGCTTCCATCGATACAACCCAAGGTGAAATTGTCGTTCCAAAACTCTTCCCTAGGAATGGTCCCAGTGGAACATATTCCCATTTCTGAATATCACGAGCTGCAAGCACACCAAAAGTGATGTCAGTCTCAAGCCAGATTGTCAATGCTTACCTCTGAAATGATATAATGAGTCAGATGCACCAACAACACTCTCTTCTACTTTTTCCTTCTAATGGCTAATGAAGCTTCAACATCGAAACTGTTCACAACAAAATATATTTGGTGCTGAATTGGAGCTTTCCTTAAAGGGATGTTTCAGTTGAGACTGGAAACTGATGGACGAAATAGATGTTATATAACAGGCAACGTTACCAGTATTTCAGACATACATTGAGTTCAGATGCACAGCTAAGACTATAGATTGGGCAAGTATAGTACCCAAATTGATATTTTCTAACAAACCTATTCAGAGATGTTATTGCACACCTCTGGATCAGATAGGGCATGAACCGAGGCCTCCTGGCTCAGAGGTAGGGACATTGCCACCGTACTACAAGAATCATAATAAATGCTCAATCTCTTGCAGTAATGGCTTATAAAAAGAAAACAGATTTAATCCAGGTGATTACAGTTCAATTTTCTTCACATTTGTCACAGGAACATTTGACAGTCTCTAGTTGAGAATGGAATGTCCCATCCTGCAAAGAGAAAATAGTTAGAAATGGCCAGTTCTTGTTTGAAAAGACAAAACCATGATCGAAAATCTCACAGGATTCTCTTTGAGGAGGTAACAGATTTTCCAGAAAGGGGATGTCCGAGCACTGTGACGAGGCAATATGAAGGAAAAAGGACCATGGGCATGGAAATAGTGGGAGAATAATTGACTGGATTGGACAGGGAAGAGGCAGCAGGTTTCCAACATTGCTGGAAGAGGGAGGTGAGGCTGCACAGGGTTCAGTTCTGTATTCAGTGTAAATCCATGATGTTGAAAGACTTGAAGGAGCGGTTTGCAGCTGGTACAAAAATAGGAAGAAAAATACCTTCCAAAGGAAGATGCAATGGGCTAATAGTGAGGTTAGGGAATGGGCTAAATGTGACAGAGTAAATCACTGCCAGTAAATGTATAGTAATAAAAGAATTAAAGCTGTAATTATGCTCTGACTGATATAGACTCAGCGCTGTGGACAAATAGTGGGAGTGGGGAGAGGGGACAGATTAACGGGATAGTAAAGGCAGCACACCGCCCTGGACCCTCCAGCAGATTGGTAAGGCTGTAAAACAGTCTCAAATTCCAGATTATGTCATAATGCGTAGAATACAAAGTCCCAAGATAATGATTGTTGAAATACACAACAATTACTCCTACCTCCTCTTCATAATGAATAGAAAATTGTTTGTTCAATTATGTATAGTGTCAAGGATAAGGAGCCACAGATACAAGATTTCTTGTCATGGATTTCCGAAAGAGCAGAAACTGCTTCCTGAAGAAGGCTCATGGCTGTCTGATTCACTTGATGGACCAATGGTTAAGGCAGAAATGATCCAGAAATTGGAGAGGCAGATGAAGTTAAGGGAGATGGATAAATGTGATTGGACTAAGCAACATTTAACAAAGCAACCTATTTCCATTCTGTTTTCCTACTTACAACCAGATGAGGGAAACAATCACTAGGTCTTTTTCTCAAGCAGCATGCTCTGGGATTTTTCCACATTTTCTGTTTGTGTTTTCTGGAACATTAAGTCTGTGGTCAGCAACCTGGGCTTGATTTTTATGGGAAAGTGGAAACGCCATTTAAAGCAGGACTGTCAAAGAGATAATAGGCGAAACAGACAGATACTGGCCCATACAGTGACTAATAACAGGTACCATACCCGATTTCACAGCAAGCACACCCACGGCAAATTGTTCTAGAGTATAGAAAACTTTGTCACTTTCCACTTTGAGCCAAATAGCAGTGAACTATTGTGCAGCTTTGGTGATTCCTAATTTGAAAATCACCTCCCTGGCATTCTCCAACCATGAACAAACTCCTTGAGGAGCTTTACATAAAGTTAATTGCAAGTGACTAGAATCTAGGATCCCCCCCACCCAACAGCACCACCAGCCTTCCTTTGAAAATTGTGTCGCATTGTGGAGATTTTGGGAATCTCCAGAAATTGAAGTTTTACTGCTGACTCCTCCTGTAAGTGAATGTTAATCTATTGTGTTTAAGTTCTTTGTCCTGTTTGAGGATAGTGACCTTTGCCCAACTTGATATCAACCTTGAGTGACGGGCAAGTTAAAAATAAAATGTCAGTCTTACCACTCCAGTCATTCATAAGAACCATCCCAAAGATATGTTCGTGCGCCCGGGATATATCGATTCTCTCTCCTAACTTGGTGCCTGGTGCCACAAAAAAAGCCTAGTTTAAGAAGAAAGGTGCAGTGAAAGTTAGAATGCAGTTTATCTTCCAGATCATTCCCAGCACAGAGTGTTCTCGTTTGCGCAGCTCCTGTCGACGTAAAGTGGGAGGCACAGCAAGGTATTGTTTGGAGTAAGGCTGGATTCATGCGTTCTCCAGGGTCCAAGCTTTTAAGATAACTGCTTTGGAAAGAAATTCTAAATGAGATTGCTTCCCAGAGTTGACCTGTACACAGAGGAGTTTGAATGAACTTACAAAAAGAATTCCCCTGCCTATCAGCAGACAGGGCTTCTTCACAAAGAGTATGGACAGGCCCTTGTTTTACCGTTCATTCACAAGATGACACCTCTGACGGTGCAGCACTTAGACTCATCGAGTTGGACAGCACAGAAACAAACCCTTCGGTCTAACTTGTCCATGCTGACCAGATATCCTAAACTAATCTAGTCCCATTTGCCAGCACTTGGCTCATATCCCTCTAAATCCTTCTTATTCATTTACCCATCCAGATGTCTTTTGAATAGTGTAATTGTGCCAGCCTCTCCCACTTCCACTAGGCAGCTCTTTCCATACACGCAACAAGCAATCCGTGTGGGCGGCACGGTGGCACAGTGGTTAGCACTGCTGCCTCACAGCGCCAGAGACCCGGGTTCATTTCCCACCTCACGCGACTGACTGTGTGGAGTTTGCACATTCTCCCTGTGTCTGCGTGGGTTTCCTCCGGGTGCTCTGGTTTCCTCCCACAGTCCAAAGATGTGCAGGTCAGGTGAATTGGCCATGCTAAATTGTCCGTAGTGTTAGGTAAGGGGTAAATGTGGGGGTATGGGTGGGTTACGCTTCAGCGGGTCGGTGTGGACTTGTTGGGCCGAAGGGCCTGTTTCCACAC
>NC_057745.1:33200848-33306222 GCF_004010195.1 Chiloscyllium plagiosum
AGGTGAATTGGCCATGCTAAATTGCCCGTAGTGTTAGGTAAGGGGTAAATGTATGGGTGGGTTACGCTTCGGCGGGTCGGTGTGGACTTGTTGGGCCGAAGGGCCTGTTTCCACACTGTAATGTAATCTAATCTAACCCTCTGTGTAAATTTTTTCCCCTCTCACCTTAAATCATTTTATAAACCTCTATAAGATCACCCCTCAGCCTCTGACGCTCTGGGAAAAAAGCCTCAACCTATTCAGCTTCTCCCTACAACACAAATCCTAAAATCACAGCAATAGCCTTCCTCAGTATCACACTGGTTGGGGGTAGGGGGCTGGATTAGAAAACCAAATCACTGAAGAGGTATCAAACCTTAGACCTTCTGTCTCCCAGGTCTGACCATTGGGTTCAGAGGAGCCATATCCCTTCCAATTAATTTGAGGTTGTCCAATCTTCAAAGTCAGGTATCAAACCTTACTGGAAATAATATACTTTCTCATATTAATCTGGAAATCCTGGTTAAAGGGATGGCAGAGTCTAGGGATGAGCTGTTCTCCGAACTGTATTGGCAAACATTCTAAACAACTTTGTGGCTAATTGCTGGTAATTTATTTTAGAACCTTTGATTTGGCCCCTTAGTGACCGGAAAGGTCAGACAGCACAGTGCTCACTATCCTACAACAGGAAAGGTTAGTGTGCACGATAGACGCTTTACCCCTTTATATCTGAAAATAAAGCAGTGTAGGACACTGATTCGCAGAGTAGACCCAGTTCTTTCTGTTTAACTTGTGGAGGCGGCAAATGATAGCTGCCCACACTGAGATCTGCTCCACTGTAATCACACAAGGTGGGTCTTGGGCATATGACACTGTCGCCATTTCTCTGCCCTTTGCACCCAGACATTGGTGCAGGCAATGGGTGAAAATTGTTATCATTGACTTGTATTCCTTGTATTGACTTGTCTCTGAGAGAACACCATTAGACTCTGCCCATTGCGAAACATGCAGATGGATTGGGAACACATTGCCATATGGAACTGGGTCCCAAGTCACACACCATTCTGACTTGGGCATACTGTCACTATCTGTTCATTATCACCGCATCAAAATCCTGGAAATCCCTTCTTTACAGCATCATGAATGAATGGACACCATATCGACCACAGCTCACTCACCACCACCTCAAGGGGCAGTTATAGATGAGGAACAAATGCTGGTTATTTAGACTTGAACTAGAACAGAAATGCTTAGTTTCATGTCAATCATGTCCAGAGCCCACACTATTGTAAATGATTTGGACTTATTAACAGATATCAATTGTATCAATACCTTTGTCTTACTCTGTATTAATCAGTTTGCCTAGATTAGGAGAATGTATGGTAGTTTACAGTAACATTCATTTGACGTAAGTCATAGATTCTCCCTTTTAAATAAACATGATAAACTCTAATAGTGCACTATTTACATAGACTCTGTAGACTGTAGAAGTGCACTGTTTAGATATACTGTGTAGACTCTGTAAGCTGGAGTATAGGAGAGATGGTGGTGTGGTGGTAATGTCACTGGACTACTAATCCAGAGGTGTAGGTTAATGCTGTGGGGACAAGGTGCAAATCCCATATGGTAGCTAGATAAGTGATGTCCAATTGTGCCACCATTAGAACAGTAAGATCCATCCCATTCCTCAAGGTAGTTGCTAGACAGGAAAACACAGGGTAAACTCTTTAACTCATAGACTGTACTGGAGAACTGTTTAAACTTGGTTTGCTTCGTTATGTGCTGAGTAAATAGATCGTCCTTGGTGTAATATCAACCATTGTGAATCCTGCCATAAGACCCACCCTGTGTTCATGTTTTCTCATTAACCTGTTCAGCGAAATTGTTACACAGTTCTAAAGCACTTGAACCTGTGACCTCTTGACTCAGAAGTGGGGACACTGTTACAAGTCCCACAACTGCCTTCCCCGGATATTCAATTTATTGGTTGAAATATTGGTGTGAACAGACACTGATAACTATAAGGCTTCGTAGTGATGTGTAACCCAAGTTTAAACAAAATAAAATAAACATACCATTTCCAGCTCAAAGTCTAGAAGTTTGCTGGGTCCAAACACAGGCGGTTTCGCTGTAATGAGAATGTTTGTAGCAATCAGTTGAACATTTAAGATTATGGAAGACCAAGAATTTGGTTAAGAGGGGAAAATAGAGTATGTTAGTAAATGTGTAAGCAACATAAAATTGGACTGTAAAAGTTTCTATTGGTATTCAGAAAGAAGAAGATCATGGATGAAAAGGTAGGTTCCTTTTAGTCCAAAATGTGAGAATCAATAACAGAAAACAAATACATGACACAGAAATTAAACAACTGCCTTGTATTTGTCTTCATGGAAGAAGACACATAACTTTCCCTAAGTGCTGAGGAGCCACAAGTCCAGTGAGAAGGAGTCTGGAGAAAGATGAAAAATCCCCAGAGACCAACAGATCTGTTGACTGGGAGTGTTGCAGGTACTACCCTCACCTGAGACTTAGGATCAGTGCTGGATCCAGGGCCACAGGGAATGATAGTAATGGGGATCTGGTGGGGAGCTTCCAACATCATAATCATTCCAACACCAAGACTGCCTATTTTAGCCAAAGTAACAGCACCTCAGATTCCACTCCCGATTCAGTTCATCTCCTGCTGAAATCCTAACCCATAAGCTAACTGTAGAGATGCCTATTCCAATGTTGACCTGGCTCATTTCCTACCTTTTACACTGCGATAAACCTGAACTCACCCAAACCTCTGCTGCCTGTATGCTAACCCACACCATGCCATTCACCCATTCCACCTGCTTAGACATATTGTATCTCTGAATAGCAACACCTCAACTTTAATTTTCTTAGAATGGTTTTCAACTCCTGCTTTGTTTCCTATGACTGTAACCTCCTCTTGTCTTACAACCCTTCAATATCTTTGCAATCCTCCCATTCTGGTCTTGTGAGCCTCTGCAGTTTTCAATATTGTTGGCTGTACCTTTAGGTTATCAAGATCCTAACCTCTGGATCCCAGGCCACACATCCTCTCCTTGTTTAAGAAATTCCTTAAAACTTACTTCTTTGACAAAACATTTGGTCAACTGATTTACAATCACCTAATGCTAATTTTGTTTGAAACATTCCTGTGAAATGCCTAGGATGTTTTATTACACAAAAGATCCTAATTGAATACAATGTATTGTTGCATACATACCCAAATAAAGAATTTTACTAAGGGCATGATCCCTTCGAAGAAATGTCACCTCCTCACCAACTGCTTACAATCGTTGTAATGGATTTGATTAAATGGTGTCAGTCAGCCACTGTCACTATCTCACATGCTCCTGAGCTGCTGCAGAGCTTACAGGAAAATCAATAGGATAATATCATTCAGATCTCAAAACTATGACATCAACAGAGTTTCAATCTCTTCAGTAACATTAATGCATTACAGCTTTTGAATGGAATTTTTCTGATGTCAGTATTTTGAAGAATTATTGGGGAATAAACAATTTCTACACAATTTGTTTAGACTAACATTTTGAACTTCAAACTATTTCTCACCATTCAGCATTTAAGTCAGCCAAGTAATTCCACACGGCCTCATACTTACCTTCATCTGAGTTTGTCTGTCCCATGGGCCTTCTGATGGGGGTCCCAGACACAACGACAGATGACGCACGGCCATTGTAAGCAACAGGTAAGTGCAACCTAGGAGTGGTACATAGAAATATAGTTTAAACTCTGCAAGACTTTATTTTGCGTCCATGGATGTTGCTCTATTAATCTTAACTAATCTCTGGCATGTGTATGTCCTGAATAAGATGGGTCCCTCACAAGTTGATTTATGTTGGAGAGGTTGCTCAGCTCAACTGGAAAAACAGCCAATAGCAAATTTTGACTGGTCTCAGTTGGTTTCACCCAGAGGTAACTGGTCCAGCTAGTTCCTATTGTGTGGCTACGCCAGCTCACTGTGCTGTGTAAGGCTGCTGCCTGCGATGAAGATTGGTGTCATCATTTAAAATAGATTACACTCCAGGGTCTGCTTGGTCAAGTGGGGGGGGTGGGGGAAACCACATTAAACAAATAGAGAAGACTGAAGAAACTCAGCAAGTCTGGCAGTATCTGTCGAGAGAAATGCAGTTAACATTTTGAGTCCAGTATGACCCTTCTTCAGAGGAAAACCACTTATTGATTTAACCCAAAGCTATTTTTGTTGTTAACAAGATATAGTGTGTTGCACGTTAATGGTTAGTTACAGGCTATAGTGATTTCATGACAGAGACTTTGATGAGAACTAGATGTTAGGTCTCATTTCTTTGAGATCATGAGCTGTTTGCTCTCAAGTCCATATAGAGCCATATGGCATGGAAACAGACCCTTCGGAACAACTTGTCTATGCTGATCAGGTTTCCCAAACTAAACTAGTCCCACTTGCCTGTGTTTGGCTCATTTCTCTCTAAACCTTTCCTATTCATATATCCATCCAAATGTCTTTTAAATGCTGGAACTGTACCTGCATCTACGACTCCCTCTGGCAGTTCAATGCAAATATGCACCATCCTCAGTGTGAATGTTGTCCTGCAGGTCCCTTTTAAATCTTTCCCCTTTCATCTTAAACCTATACCCTCTAGTTTTAAATTATCTCATTATAGTAGGTAATGCTTAATGTACACCTCACAATGAATCCCTTCAGACCAATGTGCAACAGCTTCAACTGGATCCATGAGGAATGACTGTAACTGTGCTGAAAGCCTAGTTGGAACTCCCAACATTTTCAGTTGACACTGGTATTTGATCCCCCAGACTTTAACTAGAAACAACTGACTTGTTAATTGGCTCGACTGAAACTAGTAATCTTATCTGCTGGGTGCAATGGATCGAGTTGATACACTGAGCGATTTAACTGCAGCATCTTCACTCCTGTGGATGTCTTTTCCATGTGCATATCTCTCTGGGTGAATAACATTCTCATATTAGCCTGAAATTTGCCATTTGTTTACTAAAGTCTGTGTCCCCATGTCCAATTTTCTTCTTGTAGTTTGAGCTACATTTCCAGAAGTATCTCATCTTATTACTTTATAAATCTTTACCAGAATACCTTCCATCTTCTCCTTCCATGGTCAATATCACAAATTTCTTCAGCTTCTCTTTCTAAATTCTTGATCATTTCTGAATTGCCTTCATTATTGGGCATAACACTGGACACAAATAGACCAAGGTTCTTAACTACGTATCTCAATCATTAGAACATAACAGTTGAGGCTAATTTTATTTTCTATCAAGGATAAACACCCCAATCCACGTCAACTCCTTGGGCAACATGGTGATTTGTTAATTAGAAATAATCTATCCATCTTTATACATTTCAATTAGAAGCTTTTAATACCAGATTTTTATGAAGCCAAGTCTCACTATTGGCCATTGATGGGATTCAAACTCATGTCCACAGAGCATGAGTCTGGAATACTGGATTCAGTGCATTAGTTCAGGAACAATTCCATTGTGCCACTGCTTCCCCCTACAGTCAGTTGTTGGGATTCACATTAGCACAGGCATCAAAGAGGCATCACAGGCTGCCACGGATAAGACTCGGGAGCTGACTGACCACTGACACCCAACACTGACACTGAAACATCCCAGAGTTAGCAATCGAAAATCCAGCTTTTGTGTGAATATGGAATTGCCAACACTGTAGGAATATCCTGGAATCTCCAAGATTGAAAATTAATCTTGAGGATATTGCTGAGAAAAATCAGAGGTTTTTAGAAGTAATGTATACCTCTCATCCTTTGAAAACCTTTTTGTGAATTTGTTCCACAAACAATTATGTTTGGGGATGGCAGGTCTTCAGGAATACGTCTGACCAGACTTGGCAACCTTTACTTGGAAACCTTCAACCAGGCACCAGAGTCCCCCAAATAGCCACAGCAGAGCTTTTTTATTATTCATCTGGGGTATGTGAGTGTCATCATTTATTGCCATCCCTAGTTGCCATTGAGAAGGTGAGGGTGAGTTGCTTTCTTGAATCAATGTGCTGTACGTAGACCCACGATGCCATTACGGTGAGAATTCCAGGAGTTTGACCCAGCAACAGTGAAGGAATGGCAAGATATTTCCAAGTCAGAATGGTGAAGAACTTGGAGGAGAACTTGCAGGTGCTGGTGTTCCCATATGTCTACTGCCCTTATCCTTCTACTTCGAAGTGCCTGTGGATTTGGACCCACGGGAGGATTACAGAATCATCACTCACCAGTTAGGCATGAGAGCATTGTCCTTTCCTCGAAACATGATTCCAACATTTGTTGCATGATGAAGGGATGAATAAAAATCTGTGTAATCCCCTGAAAATAAAACATATTAGCAAAATACAAAACAACTGTCCACTTAATTTAGTTGATATTTTACTTCTCTGTTGGTCTTTGATTAACAGTGCATAAAAAAAAACCTCTATTTCCTTCCCACAAGCTGCACACTGCTATGTTAGGAGCAAAATAGCCTGGAACCCTGCCCTACCTTGCTTGACTGACGGTTCAGGGCACATTCATCTGCTCTCTGCTGCCCCTCACTGGACAACATGAAAAGCAATTTCCAATCCTACATATGCTCCAGAGAAACAAAAGGCTGACAATAGCCCAGAGGGTCTACATGATTCCAACAGCAACCGTCATGAAAAATATCTGAAGTGTTGAGTTTGTCAAATTAGTGGCATTAACGTTAATAAGACACAACCTGACCAGTAATACCTTGTGTGGGAGAGCATGGAGACATGTCTCTAGGGGCAACAAGTTGGTGGGGGGTGCAGAACATTGTCTTTCGCAAAGATGTGCTCTAGGCTGAGGTGAGGGCAATAGAAGGTCAGAGGAGTGGGTACAAGGAGCTGCTGGGATGATGAACAAGGCCTGGGAAAGACGGTGTCCTGCTTTAGTGGGTCCAGACTCAGGCAGCACTGCCACTCATTCTCAATGACCTTGCAAACATGGTTGCAGAGGGCATTCCATTCCAGATGAGATTCCAGTTCTCGAGAGCCGGTTTACACAGAGTGGGACCGATGTCCATGTGGCTATTGATTTGGCAACCAAATCCATTCTGGGTGATGTTGCCCACCTGATGGAGACTTGGGGAGTCTTGGTGTCGTTCAGTGTGTTCTCACTTGGCCACATACCCTCCCATTCAGGGTTAGACTCACTAGAATCATAGAAACCCTACTGTGTGGAAACAGGCCATTCAGCCCAACCGTCTGAACACCTAAACCCATTCCCCTACCCAATTACTCTACATTTCCCCTGACTAATGCACCTAACCTACACATCCCTAAATACTATGGGCAGTTCAGCATGTTCACCTAACCTGCACATCTTTGGATTGTGGGAGGAAACCGGAGCACCCGGATGAAACCCAAATAGACACGGGGAGAATGTGCAAACTCCACACAGATTGTCACCTGAGGCAGGAATTGAGCCTGGGTCCCTGGTGCTGTGAGGCAGCAGTGCTAACCACTGAGCCACCGTGACACCCAGTAGGAACATCAAGCGTCACTAAGGATCAGAATCCCCACAGGTCCCCAAACCAGGACCCAGGAACATCTGAGCACAAGGTGACCAACAATCTCATCATAAATAGCAGCAAACAGGTTCGGTGGTGAGCCTTATCAGCAGCAAGCACAGGACAGAAAGACTCTGTGATTGGACAGGAGCAAATAGTGAGGGAGTTCCTGCTAACTTTGAGTTAGTCAGCAAATGTGGAGTAAAGAAAACTTGTTATTATTAAGAAAACGGATTTCGAGCAAATTAATGTGAAACCTCTAGCTTTCGGCTGATATGGTCTGAGGCTAGTTTCTGGGGAACGTTTAATGGATGCACCAGTAATGAACACTGTCAAACTTATTAAGGCTAAATCGGAGATGCAGTAACAATAGTAACAAACTGTTCAAAATCTTCCAGTTTTGCAATGGAAATTAATAAATCATGACCTCACCAATCTGCAGAAGGTATGTTTAAGGTGATGGCATTTTATATTTAGAAGTGTGTCAGTTACTTTGGGGAAAAAAACTTTTGTTACTCACTTAAGCCTGTTGTGTTGTACTAATGTAAATACTGGAGTGCCTAGGAATTCTCGAGGGCCAAAGGGCCTGTACTGCGCTGTATTCTTCTATGTTCTATGTTCTATGTTTAAGCCTGTTGTGTTGTACTAATGTAAATACTGGAGTGCCTAGGAATTCTAAGGTTTTCCTTGTGTGTTGTAGTTTCAAATTTAATAGAGTGGTGGTGATTATCGAAGATATTTCTGAATTCTTCTAATTCTGCTTCTGTGAGAGCCGTAATGTATCACATACCAACAAAGTGCAGATGGCAATGTTACCATATGACTGTATCATCTGATAAGTGGGTTAGTGAGAATGAAAAGGGACCCCCTGGAAATCAAACTGTGCCCCATTTCCAGCATCTGCAGTATTTTGCCCTCCTGTTATTTTCCTGTATGTCTTGCAATTATTAAGTATGACTGGTTACAATTTAAAATAAGAAAATACTTATCATTCAGTGACAACTTTTTTTTTGTTATCAAAGCTAATTGTGCAGACAAAAATAGCACATTCTTGCATGCGAATGGGTTGATTCTAATTCCCTGGAAGCTTTTTTGCCATTTTTGAAATTTGAAGTGAAACCAGGAATTGCAATCATAGAATATGCCACGACTAGTTCAAGACGTAATCATTGAACATGGGATTATTATTTATGCTCCTTGTTGTGACGTACAAATCTGTTACGAGCTGTTGCTGCCTGGACACTACATCAGGCCAAGTTAAAGGAGTAGAGCAGGTTGCACAGTGCGAACAATTAAGTTGTGTGTAATTGTCTGATGAAGTCTTGGTTGTCCAGTGTATGATACAAAACTGTGTTTTCAATGGACTTTATAAATAGAGGCATAGAGCATAAAGAAGAGGATTTGCTAACAGAAACAAAGTGCTTGAGAAGTTCAGCAAATCTGGCTTCATCTGCTAAAAAGGAAAATGAAGGAACGTTTTGAGTCCAATTATGACTGCGTTTGAACTGGTTTTGCTCAACCAGTATAAAAAGTTTGATAGAAAGTGAGGGCTGCAGATGCTGGAGATCAGAGCTGGAAATGTGTTGCTGGAAAAGCGCAGCAGGTCAGGCAGCATCCAGGGAACAGGAGAATCGACGTTTCGGGCATAAGCCCTTCTTCAGGAAAGTTTGATACCATAGTGACTATGGTTCCTGATTCAGGGCACCTGTAGGATATGAAGAGGAAGATTAAATATGAGGGGGGAGGTCAATAAGGGGCCCTGGTACAGGGAAAGAATAAAAGCCCATGATTTCTCTCTCGATGAGCTATTACTGTAATGGGTGGAACAGTAGGTCAGCAGTTAGTAGGGGAAGTGGGTCTGGGTGGGATGCAGTTTGGAGGGTCAACATAGACTCGATGAGCCGAATGGCCTGCTTCCACACTGTAGGAATTCTAATATGATGTATAATGTAAGAAGTTTCTGTGTGCGGCAGAATGAGGGGGAGGGGATGTTTAAACATCCCTGTTTAAAAGAATGTGGTGAGAACAGTAGAGTGATAAGGAATTCTACAATTACCTTTCCAATGTGCAGTGTTCCCAAGGTTCAAATCTTTTAGATGTGCTTGTTGTTGGTCAGTTACTGCATTGGGCAGAAACATTGAACTTGAGGCATCAGGAGTCTATATGTTCCAGTGACACTGGGCAAGGCAGAGAGTGACTCTGCTGTTACCCTGTCTCCAGCCTATCAACTGAGGCTCCATGCTGGGACTGCTGGGTTGATGAGACCACAGGCTTTGGGAATTCTCAGATTAGGCCCATTAAGATAACCTTGAAGGTAATGCTTCCTCAAGATCTACTTTCATGATATTGTGGCCGAGTTAGAGGAGGAAAACAATCCCACCTGGTGGAAACTTCAAGGGGCTGGTTGGGACAGGCTGAAAGAGTCATTCTTTTTCCCTGCATTTCTGTAAGTTTCAGTTCAGGAAAATTCATTACATGGGATTTAGAACATTGGCCATTTGACCTATCAGAGACTAAATAGATCTCCTCTCTGTCAGTTGAAATGTATTTCTAGATTTAACATACCGATCTGCGCAGGGAGATGCATGGTGGCTGAAGCCTGGGGTACAAATGCTCTGTAAAACAATAAAGCAAACGTTTGTATATACACATACGTAGACCCAATGAGAGCAAGAGGTGACATGAAAGGCTTTGTTTTTACACAAAGCCTCTAACTCTTCAATCAAGGTCAGAATTCATCATCAATCCCATTTCAATTCCTGCATTTAAATAATACGTGGAACAGTACAGCACAGTACAGGCCCTTTGGCCCTCGATGTTGTGCCAGCCTTTTATCCTACTCTAAGATTACACTAACCTACATACCCTTCATTGTACTAACTTCCATCCAAGAGTGACTTAAATGATCCTAATGTATCTGACTCTACTACCACTGCTGGCAGTGCATTCCACACCCCCACCACTCTCTGTGTAAAGAACCTATCTCTGGCATCTCCCCTAAACCTTCCTCCAATCACCTTAAAATTATGCCCCATAATGCTGCTTTCTCCCATCCTCTGTCCCAGGGTTTGCTGGTGCAGGGCAGAGAAGAAAAGTATAGTGGGACTTGGGGCTTTCATGGATTTGTGTTTCATTTCTATTTCTAGAGGTTTCTTAAGAGAGTGTGGAGACCCCATCCCTCAGGAACAGACAGCAGTGTTCAAATGACATGGTAACAAGGAGAGTGTAGTCTCCTGGATACAGTAACACCATCAAGATATGAGATGTGTGGTCAGCCACCGAGGAATGGGGAATCTGAGGGGAAGGCAGACAGAAACCTGACGGAGGCTTGAAGTGATGTATTTCTCTCCCAAGTCAAAAACCTTTCCAAGGAGATTTCACACCCAAGAGAGCACTGGGATCACTACTGACCTAAATACTAATCAACGGTTAATTGTACGAACTTTGGATAGGGCATATCTTGGTAGCAGCTTCACCCATGTTCAAACATTGTATTTCTTTCAGAAGTTGCAGATTATTAGATTACATTACAGTGTGGAAACAGGTCCTTCAGCCCAACAAGTCCACACCGACCCGCCGAAGCGTAACCCACCCATACCCCTACATTTATCCCTTGCCTAACACTACGGGCAATTTAGCATGGCCAATTCACCTGACATGCACATCTTTGGACTGTGGGAGGAAACCGGAGCACCTGGAGGAAACCCACGCAGACACGGGGAGAACATGCAAACTCCACACAGTCAGTCGCCTGAGGCGGGAATTGAACCCGGGTCTCTGGCGCTGTGAGGCAGCAGTGCTAACCACTGTGCCACCGTGCCGCCCACCATATGGGGCATATTGTGACCCTTCTGTATTTCTGCAATCTCCTACAGTATTATAACCATCCAAAACTTCAGCCCTCTTCCAATTCTGGCCTCTCCGGCATTACTGCTCCACCATTCGTGAACATGCCTTCATTTGTGCGGGTCCTCAGCTCCAGAAATTGCTCCTTAAGTATTTCCATTTCTCTTTTATCCTTTAAGGCACACCTTAAAATCTACCTCTTTGACCAAGGTTTGGGTCACTTGCCCTGAAGTGGCTCAGTGTAAACTGTTGTGTGATAATGTTCCTTTGATGCTTTGCCCTGTTAAAGACACTATCTAAATGGAGCTTGTTGTTGTAAGGAGTTATGCAGAAAATGCAGAATTTGTTATTTGGACCCAGAGCAACCGACCAACCAGCCCCTGGACACTCAACACACATCAGGCACCCAGCATTCATCCAAGCACACAAGATTTAAAAGATTAATTTTAACAGCATTCAGTAAAAACTTATTGTGGCCAGGTCGAGGTAATGATTCCTTACCTTTGCCTCAGTTCTTTGTTATCCCGCAGTGTTGCTTCACCAGCCGACAGGAGCTGCTGCAGAAAAGCTCGAGCTTCCCTCCAGGCTTCATGGCCAAGAGCCATGAAAGAGTTAAGGGTCGGCTGCAACACAGACATAGACAACGTTTGACAGCCATTGGTTTCTTACAAGTGCAGGAATATAATACAGGCGTGGTGGGCAAACAGTCTCCTTCTCTAGCAGATCATCCCATGTTTCTAACTCATTATCATTGCTGGTAACTAAGTCACTGGAAATGTTCTGATGTACAGAAGAAATCTCCACACATTTGCAATCATTTGGGAGATTTGGTAGACCTTTAGACTGTATTTATATTGTTGGGTGTGCACCATTGCAAGTCAGGTTGAGACCATGCGCTGGGTTTTTAGAAGTGCGTGTGGTCCCTCAGATTGAGCGTAGCCCTTGCTCATAGCAGGAAACTGCACAAAGAACAAAGAACAGAGAACATTACAGCACAGGAACAGGCCCTTCGGCTCCCCAAGCCTGCACCGATCCAGGTCCTCTACCTAAACCTACTGCCTATTTTCTAAGGATCTGTATCCCTTTGCTCCCTGCCCATTCATGTATCTGTCTAGATACATCATAAATGACACTATCGTGCCCATCTCTACCACCTCCACTGGCAACGCGTTCCAGGCCCCCACCACCCTCTGCGTAAAGAACTTTTGACGCATATCTCCCTTAAACCTTTCCCCTCTCACTTTGAACTCATGACCCCTAATAATTGAATCCCCTACTCTGGTGAAAAAGCTCCTTGCTATCTATCCACCCTGTCTATACCTCTCATGATTTTGTAGACCTCAATCAGGTCCCCCCTCAACCTCTGTGACTCTCTCTGTATGTCAATTTTCTCCAGGACTTTTCCATTTACTGTATAGTTTGCTCTTGATTAGAATCTTCCAAATGCATCACTTCACATTTGCCTGGATTGAACTCCATCTGCCATTTCTCTGGCCAACTCTCCAAACTATCTGTATTCTGCTATATTCTCTGACAGTGTGCTCAGTGGTTAGCACTGCTACCTCACAGCACCAGGGTCCCAGGTTCAATTCCAGCCTTGGGCAACTGTCTGTGTGGAGTTTGCACATTCTCCCCGTGTCTGCGTGGGTTTCCTCTGGGTGCTCCGTTTTCCTCCCATAGTCCAAAGATGTGCAGGTTAAGTGAATTGGCCATGCTAAATTGTCTGTAGTGTTAGGAGCATTAGTCAGAGGGAAATGGGTCTGGGTGGGTTACTCTTCAGAGAGTTGGTGAGGACTGGTTGGGCCGAAGGGCCTGTTTCCACACCGTAGGGAATCTAATCTAATCTTCACTATCTGCAACTTCGCCAATCTTAGTGTCATCTGCAAACTTGCTCATCGGGCAACTGATACCTTCCTCCAAATCATTTATGTATATCACAAACAACAGTGGTCCCAGCATGATCCCTGTGGCACACCATTGGTCACAGGTCTCCTTCCACCACTACTCTCCATCCCCAGTTCTCTATCCATTTAGCTAGAACACCGTGGACCCCAAGTGACTTCACCTTCTCCATCAGCCTACCATGGGGAACCTTATCAAAAGCCTTACTAAGGTCCATGTGTATGGCATATACAGCCTTTTTCCCATCAATCAATTTTGTCACCTCCTCAAAGAATTCTATTAGGTTTGTTAGACATGCCCTTCCCTGCACAAAACCATGCTGCCCATTACTGATAAGCCCATTTTCTTCCAAATGAGAATAGATCCTATCCCTCAGTATCTTCTCCAGCAGCTTTCCTACCACTGACATCAGGCTCACTGGTCTATAATTACCTGGAGTATTCCTGCTTAAACAAGAGGACAACATTAGCAATTCTCTAGCTCTCCGGGAACTCATCCTTGTTCAAGGATGCTGAAAAGGTATCTGTTAAAGCCCCAGCTATTCCCTCTCTCACTTCCCTCAGTAACCTGGGGTAGATCCCATCCAGACCTGGGGACTTGTCTACCTTAATGCCTTTTAGAATACCCAAGTCTTCCGCCCTCCTTATGCTAACTTGACCTAGAGTACTCAAAGATCTATTCCTAACTTCAACATCCTCCATTTCCCTCTCCTCGGTGAATACCAATGTAAAGTATTTGTTAAGAATCTGATCTATTTTCTCTGACTCCACGCATAACTTCCCTCCTTTGTCCTTGAGTGGGCCAACCCTTTCTCTAGTTGCCCTCTTGTTCCTTATATATGAATAAAAGGCTTTAGAATTTTCCTTAACACTGTTTGCTAAAGATATCTCATGACCCTTTTTAACCCTCTTAATTCCTTGTTTCAGATTGGTCCTACATTCCCAGTATTCTTCCAAAGCTTTGTCTGTCCTCAGTCGCCCAAACCTTATGCATGCTTCCTTTTCCCTCTTAGCTAGTCTCACAATTTCACTGGTCATCCATGGTTGCCTAACCTTGCCATTCCTATCCCTCATTTTCATAGAAGCATGTCTGCCCTGCACTCTAATCAACCTCTCTTTAAAAGCCTCACACATAACAAATGTGGATTTTCCTTCAAACAGCTACTCCCAATCACATTCCCCAGCTCCTGCTGAACTTTGCTATAGTTGGCCTTCCCCCAGTTCAGCACTCTTTCTTTAAGACCACTCACATCTTTGTCCATGAGTATTCTAAAATTAATGGACAAGTGCACCTGGAGTCTTTTAATGCTGGGAGCTTGCAGCTACCACACAGCCCTGCCTGACTGTGGTCAGCCACACCGTGTGGTGTGTTGCCTGGCCAGTGCCAGGGGGCAGGACATCTCCGACCAGCTTGAAAGGATATTGGAGCGGGAGGGAGAGGATCCAGTTATTGTGGTCTACGTTGGCACAAACAACATAGGCAAGGCTAGGAAGGAGGACTTGTTTGGGAAGTATGAAGCACTAGGAAGGAAATTGAAGAACAGGTCTTCGAGGATCATAATCTCTGGATTACTGCCTGAGCCATGTGCTGATTGACATAGGGATAAGAAAATTAGGGAAGTAAACATGTGGCTGAGAGATTGGTGCGGGGAAAGAGGGATTCCATTTCATGGGACATTGGCATCAGTTTTGGAACCGGAGGAATCTGTACCAACAGGACAGTCTCCACCTGAACCGATCTGGAACCAGTGTTCTGGCTAAAAAGATAAATAATCTGGTGAGTCGGGGGGAGGGAATGAGAAAGCAACAGGGAGTATGGAGTCAACTAGAAAGATAAGCAGCAGGTTAGCATGTGTGCAGGGTTTAAGTTCGAAGCAGACTAGGAATGAAGAAAAGAGGAAGGATACCTTAGGACATATCACTAGAGGCGATGGAAATCCTGAGGATATGAAAATTAACATCAAGGTGCTTTACTTGAATGCTCGTAGTATTTGTAACAAAGTAGATGAATTAACAGCACAAATCATTGTGAATTATTATAATGTGTTAGGCATCACAGAAACATGGTTACAGGGGGTTCAGGACTGGCAATTAATCATCCAAGGATTTACAACTTATTGAAAAGACAGGGAGGTGGGCAGAGGGGGCAGGGTTGCCTTGTTAGTTAGGAATGAAATGAAATGAAATCTATGGCTCTGAATGACATAGGGTCAGATGATGTGGAGTCCGTGTGGGTGGAGTTGAGGAACTACAATGCCAAAAAAGCCATACAGAGTTGCGTACAGATCTCCCAGCAGTGATCAGGACCAAGGGGCGCAAGATGAACCAGGAAATAGATAGGCATGTCAGAAAGGCAAGGTCATGGTGATCATGGGGAACTTCAATATGCAAATGGACTGGGTGAATAATATTGCCGGTGGATCCAAAGAAAAGGAATTCATGAAATGCTTACAGGATGGCTTTTTGGAACAGCTTGTGATGGAGCCCACAAGGAAGCAGGCTATGCTGGACATAGTGCTATGTAATGAGCCAGACTTTATAAAAGATCTTAAAGTAAGGGAACACTTAGGAGGCAGCGATCATAATATGGTAGAGTTCAGTCTGCAGTTTGAAATAGAGAAGGCAAAATCAGATGTAATGGCGTTACAGTTAAATAAAGGTAATTACAAGGGCATGAGAGGAACTGACGAAAATCGACTGGAAGCAGAGCCTTGTGGGGAAGACAGCACTGCAACAATGAGTTTCTGGGTATAATCAAGGACACAGTACAGAGGTTCATCCCAAAGAAAAGAAATATTATCCGGGGGAGGATTAGACAGCCATGGCTGACAAAGGAAGTCATGAAATATATCATAGAAAAAGAGAGAGCCGATAAGGTGGCCAAGAGCACTGTGAAATCAGAAGATTGGGCAGACTACAAAAACAAACAGAGGATAACAAAGAGAGAAGGAAGGAGAGGATCAAATATGAAGGTGAGCTAGCCAGTAATATTAGAAATGATAGTAAAAGTTTCTTTCAATATAAAAGAAACAAATGAGAGGCAAAAGTAGAAATTGGGCCACTCCAAATTGATGCAGGAAGGCTAGTGATGGGAGATAAGGAAATAGCTGAAGAACATAATAAGTACTTTGCGTCAGTCTTTACAGTGGAAGACATGGGTAATATCTCAACAATTAAGGACAGTCAAGGGGCAGAGTTGAGTATGGTATCACCCTCACCTTAACCTCCTTCCACCTATTGCATTCCCAATGCCCCTCCCCCAAGTCCCTCCTCCCTACCTTTTATCTTAGCCTGCTGGACACACTTTCCTCATTCCTGAAGAAGGGCTTATGCCCGAAACGTCGATTCTCCTGTTCCTTGGATGCTGCCTGACCTGCTGCGCTTTTCCAGCAACACATTTTCAGCTATGGTAGCCATTACAAAACAGGAAGTGCTAGAAAAGCTAAAAGGTCTAAAAATTGATAAATCTCCTGGCCTGGATGGGCTACATCCTAGAGTTCTGAGGGAGGTGGCTGAAGAAATAGTGGAGGTGTTGGTTGGAATCTTTCAAAAATCACTGGAGTCAGGGAAAATCCCAGATGATTGGAAAAATCGCTGTTGTAACCCCCTTGTTCAAGAAAGGATCAAGACAAAAGATGGAAAATTATAGGCCGATTAGCCTAACCTCGGTTGTAGGTAAAATTCTAGAATCCATCGTTAAGGATGAGATTTCTAAATTCTTGGAAGTGCAGAGTTGGATTAGAACAAGTCAGCATGGATTTAGTAAGGGGAGATCATGCCTGACAAACCTGTTAGAATTCTTTGAAGTGGTAATAAGTAGGTTAGACCAGGGAAACCCACTGGATGTTATCTATCTAGACTTCCAAAAGGCCTTTGATAAGCCTTACGGGAGGCTGCTGAGTACGATGAGGGCCCATGGTGTTTGAGGTGAGCTACTGGCATGGATTGAGGATTGGCTGTCTGACAGAAGGCAGAGAGTTGGGGTAAAAGGTTCTTTTTCGGAATGGCAGAGAGTGACAAGAGGTGTCCCGCAGGGATCAGTGTTGGGGCTGCACTTTATATATTAATGATCTGGATGAAGGGACTGGGGGCATTCTGGCGAACCCTCCAACCCTGGCAACATCCTTGTAAATCTTTTCTGAACGCATTCAAATTTCACAACATCCTTCTGATAGGAAGGAGACCAGAATTGCATGCAATATTCCAAAAGTGGCCTAACCAATATCCTGTACAGCCGCAACATGACCTCCCAACTCCTGTACTCAATATTCTGACCAATAAAAGAAAGCATACCAAATGCCTTCTTCACTCTCTTATCTCCCTTTGACTCCAGCTTCAAGGAGCTATGAACCTGCACTCCAAGGTCTCTTTGTTCAGCAACACTCCCTAGGATCTTACCATTAAGTGTATAAGTCCTGCTCTGATTTGCTTTTTCACAATGCAGCACTTCGTATTTATGTAAATTAAACTCCATCTGCCACTTCTCAGCGCATTGGCCCACCTGATCAAGATCCCATTGTACTCTGAGCTAATCTTCTTCACTGTCCACTATGCTTCCTATTTTTGTGTCATCTGAAAACTTAATAACTATGCCTCCTTTGTTCACATCCAAATCATTTATATAATGACGAAAAGTAGTGGACCCAGCACCGATCCTTGTGGCACTCCACTGGTCACAGGCCTCTAGTCTGAAAAATACCATCCTCTATCTTCTACGTTCGAGCCAGTTCTGTACCCAAATGGCTAGTTCTCCCTGTATTCCATGAGATCTAACCTTACTAACCAGTCTCCCATGAGGAACTGTGTCGAATGCCTTACTGAAGTCCATTTAGATCACATCTACTGCTCTGCCCTCATCAATCTTCTCTGTTACTTTTTCAAAAACTCAATCAAGTTTGTGAGACATGATTTCCCATGCACAAAGTCATGTTCACTATCCCTGATCAGTCCTTGCCTTTCCAAATACATGTACATCCTGTCCCTCAGGATTCCCTCCAACAACTTGCCCACCATCGATGTCAGGCTCACCGGTCTATAGTTCCCCGGCTTGTCCTTACCACTCTTCTTAAACAGTGGCACCACATTAGCCAACCTCCAGTTTTTCGGCACGTCACCTGTGACTATCGATGGTACAAATATCTCAGCAAAGAGGTCCAGCAATCACTTTCCTAGCTTCCCACAGATTTCACGGGAACATCTCATCAGGTCCTGGGAATTTATCCATTTTTATGCATGTTTTGAGAAGATATGCAGCTCAAGTTGAGGTTCTGGATGTAGGTTTGCTCGCTGAGCTGGAAGATTCATTTCCAGACGTTTCATCACCCTACTAGGTAACATCTTCAGTGGGCCTCAAGCGAAGCACTGCTGATAATTCCTGCTTTCTATTTATATGTTTGGGTTTCTTTGAGTTGGTTATGTCATTTCCTGTGGTGAAGTCACTTCCTGTTCTTTTTCTCAAGGGGTGGTAGACGAGATCTAACTCAATGTGTTTGTTGATAGAGTTCCGGTTGGAATGCCATTCTTCTAGGAATTCTCATGTGTGTCTCTGTTTGGCTTGTCCTAGGATGGATGTGTTGCCCCAGTCAAAATGGTGTCCTTCCTTATCTGTATGTAAGGATATTAGTGAGAGAGGGTCATGTCGTTTTGTGGTTAGTTGGTGTTCATGTATCCTGGGGGCTAGTTTTCTGCCTGTTTGTCCAATATAGTGTTTGTTACAGTTCTTGCACAGTATTTTGTAAATGACATTAGTTTTGCTTGTTGTCTGTGTTGGGTCTTTCAAGTTGTTATGCTGCTGTTTTAGTGTGTTGGTGGGTTTGTGGGCTACCATGATGCCAAGGGGTCTGAGTAGTCTGGCAGTCATTTCCAAGATGTCTTTGATGTAGGGGAGAGTGGCTAGGGTTTCTGGACATGTTTTGTCTGCTTGTTTGGGTTTGTTGCTGAGAAATCGATGGACTGTGTTCATTGGGTACCCATTCTTTTTGAATACATGGTATGGGTGATTTTCATCTGCTCTGCGTAGTTCCTCTGTGCTGCAGTGTGTGTTGGCTCATTGAAATAATGTTCTGATGCAGCTTCGTTTGCGGATGTTGGGAAGATTGCTTCTGTAGTTCAATATTTGGTCTGTATGTGCTGTTTTCCTGTTGCCGCTGGTTTGAAGATCCCCATTGGCTGTTCGCTGTATTGTGGCATCTAGGAATGGCAGTTTGTTGTTGTTTTCCTCCTCTTTAGTGAACTTTATGCCAGGAAGGGTATTATTGATGGTCTTGAAGGTTTCCTCTAATTTTTTTCGTTTAGTGATGACAAACGTGTCATCCACGTAGCAGCCCCAGAGTTTGGGTTGGATGGTTGGCAGAGCTGTTTGTTTGAGTCTCTGCATTACTACTTCTGTTAAGAACCCTGATATCGGAGATCCCATAGGTGCTCCATTGGTCTGTTTGTAGATTTTATTGTTGAAGGTGAAGTGTGTGGTAAGGCATAGGTCCACTAGCTTGATAATATTCTCCATGTTGATGAAGTTAGTGGTGTTTGGTGTATGTGTTTTTAGATCTTCTAATAGTGTAGTCAATGTTTCCTTGGCCAGGTTAATGTTGATTGATGTAAACAGGGCTGTTACATCAAAGGAGACTATTATTTCATCCTCTCCTATCTTGGTATCTTTGATGGTCTTCAAGAATCCTTAGGTGGAGTGAATGGAGTGGTGTGAGTCTTCTATTAAGTGTTTTAGTCTTTGGTGTAGCTCCTTGGTCAATCTTTAAGTTGGTGTTCCAGCTAGTGAGACTATGGGTCTGAGGGGGGCTCCTGGTTTGTGAATTTGGGGTGATGTGTAGAAGCGTGGTGTGTTGGATCCATCTGGTTTCATTTTTTGGAAGTCGGTCTTATTTACTTCTCCAGATTTCTGAAGTTTTTTGAGTAGGGCTGTGATTGATTCTCTAGTTGTGGGGTCAGGTCTATCACCACTTGTTGGTAAGTGTTGGTATCTGTAAGTAGTGTGTTCACTTTTTCAATGTAGTCTCTTCGATTTAGAATGACTGTCAAACGTCCTTTGTCTGCAGGTAGGATAAACAATCTTTTTTTAGTCTTTCCAGTGCTTTTCTTTCTTGTGTCCTGAGTGTGTTTCCTTCCTTTTTTCTGCTTAATGTTGGTGTGACTATCTGTCTGATAGTTTGCTGGGTGACGAAACATCTGGAAATGAACCTTCCAGCTCAGCAAGCAAACCTACATCCAGAACTTTTATGCATTTCAAGACATCCAGCACCTCCTCCTCTGTAATATGGACATTTTTCAAGATGTCACCATCTATTTCCCCACATTCTATATCTTCCATGTCCTTTGATACAGTAAACAATGATGCAAAATACTCGTTTAATATCTCCCCCATTTCCTCCGGCTCTATACATCGGCAGCCTTGCTAATCTTTCAGGGGTCCTATTCTCTCCCTAATGTCCTTAATGTATTTGTAAAATCGTTTTGGATTCTCCTTAACCCTATTTGCAAAAGATATCTCACGTCCCCTTTTTGCCCTCCTGATTCCCTCTTAAGTATATTCCTACTGCCTTTATACTCTTCTAAGGATTCACTCGATTTCTCCTGTCTATACCTGTGACCAGCCTTAGTTGCCCTTGAACTGAATGGCTTGTTAGATCTTTTCAGAGGGCTTCTGAGAATCAACCACATTGCTGTGGGTCTGGACTCACAAGTAGGCCTGAATAGGTAAGCATGGAAGATTTCCTTTCCTGAAAACATTCCACCATCTGCTGTGGCGGGATTTGAACCTATAAATACCAGTAGACCATCACCTGTGTCTATATCCTAATCAGCAGTTCCCATCTCATTGTATGATAGGTGGTTCCCATTGATGAGTGAGTGCTGGAGGGCCTTCCATTGGCTGTCCAGTGCCATTGCCTGATCTCACTCGCTGGGCTTTAATTGGCATGAGGCATTGAAGATTGTGTTAGCCTGCCCATATCAGGATCAGAATCCAGACGGAGCACCCACTTCCAGTTCCCAGCCCTTGATTGAAAATCCAGCTCCTTATCTCACTGCTTGTAATTTTTAAATGACATGCAGAGTCAGGAAAGAGAATTTGATATTGCTCATTGCAGGAAAAGGTGAGGCACACATGACTCCAAGTTAATACAGCTTGTGTTCATGAGCAAAACCACAACAGGTGCCGGTCTCAAGAAGTAAAAAAAACCTCCTCTCCAGGCACATTGTGTCTTGAAAATTACCCAAATTATCTTTAAAGGAAGCTTTCATTTTGGTATCTTCTGTTGTGTGGTCTGCCCTTTAAACACAGAGTGATCTTATGAGCCATACAGTCAGATTCTGACAAAGGTGACTCCTTCCCCACTAGATTTCACCTCTCACTGATTTAAAATGAGAGGGTGAATTACTGATTGACTGTGTTTATTCATCCTTGGATGAGTAGGGCACTCCAAGTCAATATTACAAGTTGGAATGATAACCTGAATTTCAGACTCTATGGGTTAGTTTCCAAACTCCTTCCTGTCATTACACAGTGTCAGCTGTTGTGTCAAGCATGCTTTCCAAAACCAGTTTGTGAATAACAAGGAATCACTATGATACATAAAGAGTGACAAGCATGACGAATTGAATGACCACAGTGCTGAGTCACGAGACTGCATGGCATCTAATCTAATCTAATCTAATCTAACAGAGTGTTGCAATAATTTGCATTGAACAAACACCAGCAAAGGCAAGGGAGGGATGGCACAATCTGATGGAGAGTCCCTGTGTGAGCATTGTCATCCATCATTTCAAAGCATATCGAGGGGCTTTCCAAGTGTGTGTTTCGTTTCTTCTGACTAGCTCTATCTGAAGATTGTACGTTGCTCAAGGATCCCAATATACTGTAGCATGATATGGCAACAGGTATGTCACCCAGCTGATGCACCTGAATAGGTGGAATTTATTTAAAACATTTGGAAAGGATGTTGGCCAACTAACCCACAGTATTGCTGATAAATCCAAACAGCGGATATGTGGTCAAAGCTCCTTACTTATTTTCACAACCTACTTTAATGTTAATTTGAATTAAATAATCATTTACTGAAACTCTCCACAAGTCCACATACCAGGTAATAATCTAAATCGATATGTACTTTCTTTTAAGATGTTAGCCTGGCTCAGTGTTAGCATTCTTATCTCTGAGAATTATCAGCTCAAGACTCTTTTTAGATTTGATTACTTACAGTGTGGAAACAGGCCCTTCGGCCCAACAAGTCCACACCGACCCTCCGAAGAGTAACCCACCCAGACCCATTCCCCTACTCCCTACTAATGCACCTACCACTATGGGCAATTTAGCATGGCCAATTAACCTGACTTGCACATCTTTAGACTATGGGAGGAAACCGGAGCACCCGGAGGAAACCCACTCAGATACGGGGAGAATGTGCAAACTCCACACAGACAGTCGCCTAAAGCTGAAATTGAACCTAGGTCCCTGATGCTGCGAGTAGCAGTGCTAACCACTGAGCCATCATGCCGCTCATGTTTTTAACCATTCCAATATGCTAGCTTTTACATATAAGCTTTTGTTTTCCATAATGCAATACATCAGCAAATACCTTTTCGAAACAAGTACAGTATATCCAACAGTTTCCAGTTACCCACAGCAAGAGCCATCTTTTCAAAGGACTGCAATAGACTGATCAAACATGATTGCATTTTCTTAAAACCATGTTGTTACCCAATTACCAAGTGCTCTAAACTAATCTCTTCAATAACAGTTTTATTGCATATTCCCTATTACAGATGTTAAGCTAACCGACATGTATCAACAACTGCTGTCACAATGACATGATCACATGGTTTCTCTAATGAAGATCAGAAGCAATAGATCTTGGACATGATTGCTGCCAGGTTAGCCATCACCAGCCATAAACAGGTTAACTCCAAAAATCTATAAATGAGTGCTCAGGTCCTTGCTCAACATTTCTGAAAATAGTACATCCACAATAAACAGAATGCATCAAATTAATTGTTCCACTTTAGTCTGACTCCATATACCACCAAAGTTAATTGCACATGGATGCTTTCATATGGGGTGAAGTTCGTCACTGATTACTACAAAATCAGTAACATAACATGAAAAGCCCACTTATGTAGAAAATGTTGAAAAAGCCCAAAGTCTGCTGATAACTCTTTGTACAGAATTAAACACGAATCCTAGGTGGTGGAGATACCTGTCAGTTGAGACATTGAACTGAGATTCAGTTGCTGAATGATTCTACACTGCAATTTAAAGATTCCCCCCAATATTTAACCCTCAATCCCTAAAGGGATTGTCACAATCCCATTGCTACTCACTGTTCTGCAATACTTATATTGACTACACTTTGGAAAAGCATTTCACAAGCGGCAAAGGACATTATATAGTGCCAGTGATTGTGAATGACACTATAAATACGAGGAGCAGCTTGATAATTACCCAGCCTTTATATGGGCTTGAAGGGAGTAGAAATTACTTCACAGAAGACTAGCCACTAATTCCAGCTCGTGGTACACCTTACCTGGCTGAAGACATGTTGATGTTTAGAGAGAGCTGAGCCAGTGAAGAAATGTTTAACAACATTGAGATCTAAGATCTGGTCTCCAATAGCAACACCGATTCTATGGGTTGGCTGAAAGGAAAAATGAAAGCAGAGATAACCAAAATGAAACTAGATACATACTCAAAGCAGGTAGAAAGTTCCATTTTGAGGACTAGCTCTGGAACAGATACAACTGAGAGTATGATCTGTCTGTGTACAGTATTGTCATTTCTACTATCCTCAATTATTCAAATGTCGGTAGCTGAACATTTCACACAGTCACAGAGAGGCTAGTTAACTATTCATGAGGGTCCCCATGCTGAGCTGGTCAGTAGCAACACAGATAGCCCACAATAACTTAGAAATAAACAGAGTGGAACCCAGAAACTCTTGCTCACAGTCCAATATTCCTGCTCAGAAAGTACTATCTTGAGTCATTTCACACATCTCCTTGAAACTCATGATGTTGTACAAAGTACCAGTACCTATCTGATACATCACGTTCACTTGATGCTGTTCTTCTGCAGTCATCATTCTAACAGTCATAAACGATAAGTACCTTTACACCTGACAACGGCAACCTATTGAAAGATACATAAGAAACATTGTCTGACGTATCTTCAGCATCTGACTCTCCCTGTGGGCTTCCTTTGCTTCTTTCCACCTAAACACATACAGTTTCTTGCAGTTAGAGCAGTGTTTCCCCACACTCAACATGCTTCCTTTATGTGATGCCCCCCACAACATTTACATCCTGCTCTGGTTTTAATCGTTCTGCCCACTTTTCTGCAAATATTTACTTTTTTCCCCAGTTTATTATTCTCATTCAGCCTAGAAAGTCTCTCAGTATAAGACAATATCTCACCTCTTCTCCCATGAATACATTTGAGCTAATGACTGACAACCACAGAGCTTCTGCACATGTTGAAATAAACATGCCTACATCTTCTAACTTTGTACTTTTGGTCTTTCCTTAAGGGTTATCGTTCTGCTGTTCATGTATTTTTGAATTTTCTTTTTAGTTTGCTTGCCAATATCTTTTCATGCAACCTCTTTGTTTTCCTAATGTGATTGCAAATTTCACCCTGCATGTTTTATACTGCTCTAGATTTTCTGCAGTACAGGGACGAGCTTCCCCTTTTTGAACCTTGTCCTATTCTACATGCTCTTTAATATCTGAAAACCTTTCCTTATTCTTTCTGTGATTACATTTGTTTTGAGCACTCTCTTTCTACTTGAATTCTTCCCACTGCTCACTGTTTTCACTACTCATTGATCTCCAATAAGATATGATCGAACCACTGCCCTTGACATTTAGTGCTACCACCATTGAATCCCACACCATCTACATCCTGGAGGTTACCATTGACCAGAAACTCAACTACACTCGCCATATAAATACAGTAGCTCCAAGGACAAAAGGCTGGGAATACTGCAGCAAGTAAATCACCTCCTGACTCCCCAAGGAATAGTTAGGAGTGTGATGGAACATTTTCCACTTTCCTGGATGAATGCAGCTCCATGGACACTCAAGAAGCTTGATACAATCCAGGGCAAAGCAGCCCATTTGATTGGCAACACATTAACAAGCATCCACGCCCTCCACCACCAAAGCTCAGCTGCAGCAGTGTGTACTATTTACAAGATACACTGAAGAAATTCACCAAAGCACCTTCCAAACCCACAACCACTTCCATCTAGAAGGAAAAGAGCACAGATATAGTAGAAATACGATCACCTGCAAGTTCCCCTCCAAGCCACTCACTATCTTGATTTGGAAATATATCATCATTACACCCATTGCCCACTTAATGAATTTTTTTAAATATAAATTATCTACAACACCTACAATTGTTTCCTGGCTACTTTTGTCAATCACATCTCAGTTTAGTAACATTGTTTTTGGTCTACTGTGCACTTTTCTGTAACTATTTCAAATCAACTGAATTGTGATAGTGACCATCATTATATTCCCCTTCCAATATCTCTTCTATCTACCCAGCTTCATTTCCTAAAACTAAATCCCTTTCTTCCTGGCCTTGTTATCTTCTGACATAAAATATTTTTCCTGATTGCATGGTCTCTGGTGTTCTGCATTCTCTGTATCTGCTCCACTGAAATATTCCCGGTTAATTTTCAGGTGGAATATTAGCCCCATCGGCCCCACTGTTACTGTCCAATTGCATCATCACTTCTCAGCAATTTGCTGACAGATTTGCTTTTTTCTGTCCCTCTAACTGTTTGGCGGTCTATTGAATACTATTGGCAGTGTGATTTCCCCTTTTTTTTAATTCCTTGGTTCAATTTGTGTGAACTGACGTGATCTTCTCAACTGTCATTCTAGCCATGATTGTTTCTTTAGCCAATACTCTGAGCCCCATGCCCCCATTTTCTCTGTCTCAAAGCAAGGTAGACAAATACAGAGCGGTCATTCCTGGCTTTACTTGAGCCACATTTCACATAAAAGTTGTAAATCATTAACATATTTTCAGCAGTAGTCTTTATTTCCTATAATTTTAAAGATCTTGTTGACTTTTCTGACAATGATTGGTGAAGAAATTTGTCTCCTGATTGCAATCCAAGGTCATCATAACTCTGCTGATAGAGGTCTCTGATCCAGGGCCGGTGAAGGTCAGTGTAGTGTTGGCAGGAACTGCTGGTTCATGACACTGCTTGACTGTGACCCTTGACTTAACTGACAAGTGGATGCCCTTGATCTATGCAATTGTATCATTCTTTAAATAATGTAAATTTCTTCAAACACGCTCTTTTGACCACATTGCTAAACTGTTTTTCGCATGTTTCTGATACTGATTATGGTTTATTTACAATCTTGTGAAATCTCTGGCCAATTGTTATCGCATTTTGAACATCAGGTTCCTGCAGTGGACCTGTTTTGCATCTTCTCGAAAACAGACACTGAGATTTTTCTTCACTGGTTAGAACATGCTCACGATATATTGTCTGCAGTTATGTAGCTTTCCCTTGAGTGCATGTTCACCCTCTCCATAACCTAGCCTTATCCTTGCTCAACCCCTCCGTGTCACGTCCAAAGGAAGTCTATTGTACCATGATGACACTGGCTATGGATCTGTAAACCAGAGGGTCTACGCTGGATAAGCTTTGCAGTATTCTCTCTCCTAGGCCTACACCTCCCACATAGTACAGAGGTGAACTGTCATTTGGCCCCGTTTTTGCGTTGGATGTTAAATCAAGGCATTATTTGTCCTCTCAAGTGGACATCCAAAGATTACATACGACATGGAATCTCATACAATGAAGTTTTCCCTGATTTTCTGCTCAATATTTATCCTGAAATCAATATCATTAAAAACACATGATCATTTACCTCATTGCTGTGCCTGAGGAATGTTCTGACTAATACAATGAGACATTGCTACAATGAGTACCTTTGGGAAATATTTCACTCCGGACTGTGCTGAGACTGAAAGGCGCTATGTAAACACTGTTGAGGAAACTGCATATTATGGTAGACACTTCATCAAATATATCCCCAAACTAAACACACTGATTAGAAAGTGACAAAAACACTGGGGTGTAATCCAGGCACCTTCTGAGAATTTTTACTGCTCAGTGTCACGGGAAAAAAATTACATTAGAAAGCAGTGCTGTACTGCGTATGTGGTTCACAGTCCAGACGTCAACACTAATGCAAAATACTGCATAAGCGACTCTGTGTTGGAGATCTTAAACAGGGAGTACTGTACTGGCAAGCTCAGCATCTCTATGAAGAGACAGAAACAGAGTTGATGTTTGGAATCCGAGACAGTAGCTGCTGAGGTTCCCTGTCACTTTGAGTTTCTAGGCCACGTATCCACTTCAAACTGAAACTGATACCGCTCCTTCCAAAACTCATCCCCTTCCCCCGCCCCTTTGCGTGAAGTAACTTACGTTATCCGGAGTGGAAAACACACCGAACGGGAGGTTCTGGATCGGAAAATCGGAATGTGCTCCCACTTTCAGGAAGGACATGTTTCGAGTAGACAGGCTGACAGGATGACTGGGAGGGCGCCTCCTTGCCCATGTTTAGCACACAGCTGAACCAATACCAGAGTCAGATAGAGATTCACCGCCCAGATGGAGCTGGTCAATTGACAAGATACAAAGTCCAACCAGACACCAGAACACTCCGCGGTATTTTTAACACGAAATTCTGCTATTCAATCCATTCTGTATTTCTATAATATCGGCACAATCACACTTCCGGATTGAATTTACTTTCCATTAGTTCCATGCGCCATGCAGTTTTCTAAATATTACATCACGGAAACAGGCCACTCGGCCCAAACAGTTCATGCCTCACCCTCTCGAGACTGTTAACATATTCTCTCCTGCACCCTGAGTCCCTCCTTCTACCCAGCTTCAGCGGTGGCGAGTTGCACATTCTCTCCACTCCCTGGGTAAACAGGTTTCTCCCAACTTCCCTATTGGGTTCATTAGTGATTGTCTGTGGCCCCTAGTTTATCACCCTTCAAGTAGAAACATCATACTTTCACCAGATTGAGCCCTTTCTTAAAGTGTTGGCTGGACCCAGGCACTTAGGCGGGCAGTGTACGTTACTTGTGCGTATTCTCTCCCCCATCCGTCTTAAACTAAACAACTAGGTTGTGAATGCATTGTGCTGGCATTCTGGTGGCCTCAGGCAGTGTCTGTATTTGCTCTGCTGTCTCTCTCCATATTGTGGTCTGGCGGCCATCTTATGTGTCAAGTGGCCAATTGATGGCTCAGCGGCCATCTTGTATGTCCGTGTGCCTAGTGTCACCTTGCCCCGTGCCATCTCCCACTTCAACAGTAATCTTGGTTTGTTGAATACGTCACCTCAGTTGAATGACACTTTGATCTTTTACTGTACATTCTGTGTCCTATGAACCTTCCCCACTAGCTACCTAACGAAGCAGCAGCACTCCAAAAGCTTGTACTTCCAAATAAACCTGTTGGACTGTAACCTGATGTTGTGTGATTTTAACTCAATCGAAGATCCTCCCAAAAGGGCACGAAGACTTCTAAGTACAAGAATCACCAAAACACCACCCTCAGGAATGTTAACTCAAGACCAACCACCGTGAAGAGAAGACACCCCAGGACCACTGGGAGAAGAAGACCAGATGATCATCACCACGTGGATCAAGATCTACTGTGATGGTATATGATCATCCAGAGTTAATTTGAAGCACAAGATAGTTGATTAGATTTGTAAGGTAAATTGTTATATTGCAGTGTATTTTGTTATTATAGTATTAATTCTGTTAAATAAATAAATATTATTGTTGTGGTTCTGTTCGCCGAGCTGGGAATTTGTGTTGCAGACGTTTCGTCCCCTGTCTAGGTGACATCCTCAGTGTTTGGTAGCCTCCTGTGAAGCGCTTCTGTGATGTTTCCTCTGGCATTTATAGTGGTTTGAATTTGCCGCTTCTGGTTGTCAGTTCCAGCTGTCCGTTGCAGTGGTCGGTATATTGGGTCCAGGTCGATGTGCTTATTGATTGAATCTGTGGATGAGTGCCATGCCTCTAGGAATTCCCTGGCTGTTCTCTGTTTGGCTTGTCCTATAATAGTAGTGTTGTCCCAGTCGAATTCATGTTGATCTACGTGTGTGGCTACTAAGGATAGCTGGTCGTGTCGTTTCGTGGCTAGTTGGTGTTCATGGATGCGGATCCGCATCCGTGAACACCAACTAGCCACGAAACGACACGACCAGCTATCCTTAGTAGCCATACATGCAGATGACACATCACAGAAGCGCTTCACAGGACGCTACCAAACACTGAGGATGTCACCTAGACAGGGGACGAAACGTCTGCAACACAAATTCCCAGCTCGGCGAACAGAACCACAACAACGAGCACCCGAGCTACAAATCTTCTCACAAATATTATTATTTATTACTATTAAGAGCCGACTCACCGTTTCTTTGCTAGATATGCGTTAAAACACACTGTGTGGCAGGTACAACAACATCATCTGATATGAGCATTTTATAAATCATTTTTGATACTTTTACCAAATTGTTGAGCTAAATCGTGATATTTCCAGGTGAGGTGGGGTGATTTACTCTCCTCGTTTTACCGCCACGGTCAACAGCAACAAATACTGTTATATCCTTTCCACATGTAGTTATCACACTTCAATTAAACTCAGTTGATCAGATGAAAAATGAAAGTCAGGCAGTTGTAAGATTTGCAGAAGTGAAAGAAAGCAGCATTTTATTACTTATTAAACCTGAGAAAAATAAGAAGATGCAGGATTGCAAAGACCAAAGTCCAACCTACCTTGAGTGATCTCTGATCTTTTAGTTTGACAAAAAACTTTATTCGCAAATTATCTACAAATACACTATAAACAGTTCAAGTTGGTCATTACAGAAAATAAAGTAACAGTATCACATTTGGTACCGTACAGTACAGTCCAACTGCTTAGAGCATTTGCAGCAATGTGACCAGGCACATGGTTTATAACACTGGAGACAGGTAGAACCTGATCACATAGTGACACTTGGTGTTTGTGTACTGAGGGTCTACGCACATCAGAGTGACAGTCAGGTTGAGGATAACCTTGGTTACATTCTTCCTGCCTCTATCCAGAGATTTGTGTATAGCTTCCCTGTGGGAACGATCCAGTTTTGACGTCAGGTGAAGTAGAAGCTGGTTTGGGTGACCTCTGTAGCACAGGGAAATGGGCCAGAGCCAGGCTACATATACTAAAACGTGGTGACCAGGTTTACATCTGCCGTGGAGATGGTGCAGCACTCCCACACAGCCAGTTCCTGCATTACCTCAGTGATATGCTCCTGCTAAGTTATAGCACATGGACCCAACCCTTCTGAACCCGAAATGAAGCACATTCAGGCAACATGACCTGATGGCGAAAGGAAGAAAGGATCAGTCAGCCCAGTTCTCAAAGAACATGGCCTCGCTCTTGCCTCAATTTACCTTGACTCCAGAGGCCAGTTCAAACTGGTTGCACATGCTCATGAGTCAGAGCACAGACAGTGGGTCCCAGCAGAAAACAGCTATATCATCCGTGTAGAAGGAGGCTTTGAGCTGCAAGCCTTACCCTCTCAGGCTCGCATCCTTCCTGATAGTCTCAGCAAAAGACTTTATACAACACACAAACAAGGCAGGAGAAAGTGAGTAGCCCTGCCTGACTCCGGATCTGATCGGGAAGCTTTCTCATTCCCACCGATTGAGACTGCCTGACTGATGGCAGTGTAGAATAGTCGGATGTAATTGTAGATTTCCTGCCCAAAGCCCATTTTAGAGAGCACATCCTTCATGTAGGTATGCAATATCCTGCTAAAGGCTTTCTCCTGGTCCAATGACCATTTAAGTGCCCTTAAAGCTGGCATGTCTACTACTGTTGCAGGCAATGCGTTCCATGCCCTTACTAATCTCTGAGTAAAGAAACTTCCTCTGACCTCTGTCCGATATCTATCATCCTGCAACTTAAAGTTATGTTCCCTTGTGCTAGCTATCACCATCTGAGGAAAAAGACTCTCACTGTCCACCCTATCTAGTCCTCTGATTATCTTATGTCTCAATTAAGTCACCTCTCAACCTTCTTCTCTCTAACGAAAACAGCCTCAAGCCCCTCAGCCTTTCCTCAAAAGACCTCCCCTCCATACCAGGCAACATCCTAGTAAACCTCCTCTAAACCCTTTTCAAAGCTTCCACGCCCTTCCTATAATGCGGTGACCAGAACTGTACGCAATGCTCCAAGTGTGGCCGAACCAGAGTTTAGTACAGCTGCAGCATGACCTTGTGGCTTCGAAACTCAAACTCTTTACCAATAAAAGCTAACACACCGTACGCCTTCTTAACAATCCTATCAACCTGGGTGGCAACTTTCAGGAATCTATGTACATGGACACCAATATCTCTCTGCTCATCTATACTACCAAGAATCTTACTATTAACCTAGTACTCTTTATTCCTGTTGCTCCTTCCAAAGTGAACTACCTCATACTTTTCAGCATTAAACTCCATTTGCCACCTCTCAGCCCAGCTCTGCAGCTTATCTATGTCCCACTGTAACCTGCATCATCATTCTGCATTGTCCTCAACTCCACATTTATTGTGATCTCCCTCATTCTTCAAAACTTCAGTAAATACTGTCCTACCCGATCCAATCTCTCTTCATTGGTCAGTCCTGCTATCCCAGGATTCAGTCTGGTAAACCTATGTTCCATTTCCTCCATAGCCAGCACATCCTCCTTGGTGAGGAGCCAAAACTGCACACAGTACCCCATGGTTTACACATACATCTGGTCAGGATGGGAGACCCCAGAGCAGACTTGACCTGTGAGTGATAGCCTCAGACAAACGTTTGTGTTCAACATTCAGCAGTGAGATTGGTTGCCAATTCTTTACATTCTCCCAGTGCTCCTCCTGTTTGTAGATAGATTCACACATGCTACTGGCCAGAAGCAAACTCTAGCTCTTCCAGAGAGAGAGGTTTGTCCAGATTCTCCCACTCACTGTTATCTAAGACCTCCGTGATAGATGATAGGAAAAACTCGGAGACTCTCCGTGGGTTTCACGTCATTCAGCCTGATATAAAAAGCTCCTTGTTTCCTCTGTACTGGCAAAGTTGCAGTGTCCTGGAGCTCTCAGTGAATGGTTGTTGTTGTTCCAACTTACTTTTCATCAGCTAGGTTTTGAGCTTGAGAACTAGAGAGCAAGAGATTTGTTATTATTGCAAAAATATGCATCGTTCATAAAAGAGTTATAACTACTACAAAAAGTTTCTTATTCTGTTCTGTAGAATCTTTCTATTGAGGAATAGAAACACAAACAATAGATTGTAATTTTATATCCTACAGAGCTATCGTGCAGTTGCAATAACAAGGACATTTTTAATTCATGCAGGAAGAAAATATTTGCATTGTGAGGCAAAGAGGGGGGTCTGACAACTGAATGGACCCCTATTGTACTTTGGCAGAAAGACTTTAGGTGGTGGTTTTTCCCACTGTGCCTTGGCAGCAGTTGCTCAAAGCTTCAATGTGTCTCTTCACACATAGTCCTCGACCTTGAAATGTGCCAGTCTACAACATTTGGTTGAGAGCAATTCTTTACACTGGAGGACAAACAAGCTTTGTCCAAAGATGAAAGAGCATCTTTCACCGAGTTGATGGTGCTTCAGGCGCAGTTGATGTTTATCTTGATGTGTGCCCCAGGGAACAGACTAAAGAACATAGAGTCCTGTGTCACAAAACTGCTCAGGGTGAATCTTGACAAAAAGCATTGCAACTCTCTCCAAGACTTCTTTGAAAGGTACATTCCAGAAATAGATGCATGACAGTCACTTGCACCTCGCAGCTGTTGAGGGCAGCATGTGATGTTGCACAGAATCTCAGCAAGCCTGAAGGAGCAGACGGGGTACCCTTCTCGCCACCAGTCAAGTTACATCTAGGTGCTTGTTGCAAATTTCGGGCACTGAGGCTTTCTGTCAAAAAGCTTTGACAGTCTGCTTAGGGATGACAGGATCCATCCTCTCCTTTTCCTGCAGGGTCCTGAAAACATTACTTGCTCATCACGGCCTGATGGACTTGTGGTCAAATGTGTTTGCTTTAGCAAACTTCTCTGTGAGGAGCAGGTGAAATGGAATGGTCCAACTACTTGCAAGAGCAACAAGTCCTGCAAGAGATGTTGCAAAGTTCACGGTTATCAGGGCATGCTGCTTTCTCTCTTTGCTTTAAGTTAAAAGTCACATAACACCAGATTATAGTCCAACAGGTTTATTTGGAAGCATTAGCTTTTGGACCACTACTCCTTCATCAGGTAGCAAAACAGCAGGATTATAAGACACAGAACTTATAGCAAAAGATTAGTGTCATGCAACTGAAATGATGTAGTTACACGTGGTGGTGAGCCCCTCTGTTAATTAAACTAAAAAGCTCACGTCGCCTCCTAATCTGTTAAAATATGAGTGACAGAGAACTCCCAAATTTCATTATTTAAAGAAAATAATATCAATATATTCTTTAACTCAAAAAAGTGAACATAAAACAATTATTCATAACTCTAAGCCCCCCATCTCTTAACTGTTTATTACTTGCCTCCAACTCAATAACAATATTCTGTTTCAATAAAATACTTATTAAAATTACATTAACTTAATTTCAAAACCATACAACGGCTGTTGTCTTCAGTGTCTTTCTTCTTTTGGCTGAAGATCTCCCTGGGGCATCTTCTTTCTTCTTACTGTGAAGATGATTCATATGAATAGGTACCTTTCATAGAGAGTGTTTCAATGTCTTGGGTCTCTGTCTCTCAATGGCAGTTGCTTCATTTGACTTTCAAAATGCTTGCCTTTTTTACATCCCCAACATCAGTTTGTTTCATTGGTTCAATGTTGGCAAAACAATAAGTTCAATCTTGATTGGGTTTTAGTATCTGGGGCATAATTTAAACTGATTGGTCAAATTTGAATTGTTGTCAAAACAACAATCAACTCAGGTATCTATTTCACAGCCAAAATTTACATTTCATGTTACATATTCTCTGGAAATAAAATTCTGCAAAAGCAAATTCATCCTATAGATGTGTGTGTGTGTGTCATATCCATTCATCCATTGTCATAGTGTCTGCTTTGTCTCACCAATGTAGCATGCCTAGGGGCATCCTTGCTTGCAGTGTATGAGATAGACAACGTTGGCTGAGCCACATGAGTACCTGCTGCATACATGTTGGGTGTTGTCTACACGTGTAATGGTGGTATCCATGTCAATACTCTGACACATCTTGCAGTGGTTGCCATGACAGGGTTGTACAGTATTGTGGTTGATGTTGTCCTGAAAGCTAGGCAGTTTGCTGCAAACAATGGTCTGTTTAAGGTTTGGTGGTTGTTTAAAAGGTGAGGAGTGGAGGTGTAGGGAAGGTCTTGTCGAGGTGCTCAACCTCATCGATAATGTGTTGCAGACTGCAAAGAACATGGTCCAGTTTCTCTGCTCCTGGGAAGTACTGGGCAACAAACGTTATCCTATGGTTGCATCCCGTCTCTGTCTCCTGAGTAGGTCATTATGGTTTCTAGCTGTGGCACATTGAAAGTGGCGATCAATGAGTTGAGCATGATACCTTGTTCTTATGAGGGCATCCTTGAGCACTTTCAGGTGTCCATCGCGTTCTTCCTCATCTGAATAGATCCTGTGTATCCTGTGTTTATTATGTTTTAAGTGGAAGTTAGAGAAGTGTAGCATCATGAGGTTATCCATGGGTTTGCGGTAGAGTAAGGTACTGAGGTGCCCATCCTTGATGGAGATGTCAGTGTCCAAGAATGAGACAGATACTGAAGAGTAGTCCATGATAAGTCTGGTGGTGGGATAAAACTTGTTGATATATCACAGTATAGTTGTTTTAGTGATTCTTTGCCATGGGTTCAGAGGAAGAAAATGCCGTCAATATATCTGGTGTATTGTGCTGGTTAGAGGTCCTGTGCAGCAAAGAAGTCTTGCTCGAAACCTGTGTATGAAAATGTTTGGCATATTGGGCTGCAAATCTGGTCCCCATTGCTGTTACATGTGTCTGGATGAAGAACTGGTTGTCAAAGGTGAAAACTTTGTGGTCGAGAATGAAGCAGATGAGTTGTAGCACGGTGCTCGGCAGTTATTGGTATTGAGGACTGAATCTGTTGCAGCGATGCCATCATTGTGGGGAATGCTGGTGTATGATGCTCAACTCTGAGCTGAAAATGTGTTGCTGGAAAAGCGCAGCAGGTCAGGCAGGATCCAAGGAACAGGAGAATCGACGTTTCGGGCATAAGCCCTTCTTCAGGAGAGCCTGGAGAAGGGCTTATGCCCGAAACGTCGATTCTCCTGTTCCTTGGATGCTGCCTGACCTGCTGCGCTTTTCCAGCAACACATTTTCAGCTCTGATCTCCAGCATCTGCAGCCCTCACTTTCTTATGATGCTCAACTCACCAATCACCAGTTCTGATGTGCCACAGCAAGAAACCCTAATGAATCCTCAGGAGACAGAAACGGGATGCAACCAATAGGGTACGCTTCATTGTCCAGTACTTCCCGGGATCAGAGACACTATGCAGTGTTCTCTGCAGCCTGCAACACATTATCGATGAGTATGAGCACCTTGTCAAGACCTTCACTTTGCCTCCACTTCTCACCTTTAAACAGACCATTGTTCACAGTACATTCCCTGTGGCCCTCAATATCACGCGGACCTGAACTCTTTGCTTTAAGGCTGTTGTTGACATACCATCCCTTTGTGGATTCTAGTGTCTGTCACTATTTCATTCCAGGCTGTAGTTGTAGACACCTTTCATCTCTTAACGGGTGCAGTAATCATGCAAGTGTGAGTAGAACAAGAAATGCAAATTTCTTGACACTTCAGAGTTTCAGTGCCTCTTGATTATAATGGCATTTCTACTGTAGCTGTCTTTTTATATTCTATGAATAGAGCAGAGCTGGGCATTTTACGGCCCGCAGGCCATATCCGGCCCTTTGGTCGTTCCAGTCCGGCCCGCATGAGGTCAATCTTAAATTAGAACATAAATGAAAAAGTATTTACACCATGCATGCAATATAACTGTGTTGCTTTTGTTTTGAAAAGGTTGATTTTTTTATTTATGTATGGATGCACATGCACGTATATGTGCGTGCGTGAACAATTAAAAGTGATGCTTGCTGGCTGCCCTCAAAATGTCAGCTCACGCCAAGACAAGTTACGTCATATCCCACAAAATCGCCAGAAACAGTAAACCGTTTTCTGCTGGAGAGTTTATTAAGGAGTGCTTGTTGGACTCTGCAGAACTAATATGCCTGGAGAAAAAGGAAGCATTTGAGAACATGCCCCTCTCCCGACGTACTGTAACGAGAAGGATTGGGGACATCGCAAGAAATCTGGAGCTTCAGCTGCAGCACAGAGCGATCAACTTTGACTTTTATTCCTTGGCTTTGGATGAGAGCTGCGACGTATGTGACTCAACACAGGTGTCAGGTGGCTCATCCTGGGCAAAATGCTGAAAACTGTATGGGACCTGAGAGAAGAGATTCAAGATTTCTGTGTGAAGAGGGGGAATGGCATTCCACAGCTTTCAGATGCAGACTGGATTGCAGACCTTGGTGTTGCTGTTGATGTGACTGCACTTATGAATGAACTAAATGTGAAACTGCAGTGAAGGGGCCTTTTTGTGCATGAAATGTACAACTTGGTGAGGGCTTTTATGAGAAATTTGCAGCTTCTCTCAAGCCAAATGTACATTCTCACCCACTTGCCAACACTGAAGGAAGCCGCACCTTCAGTTGATCACCTCCACAGGTACTCATCTATGTTAGAAGCACTGCATGGTGAATTTTCAAGGCAATTTCAAGACTTTAAAAAGGTTGAGAATGAAATGCACATGATTTTTTCCCCCATTTACATGCAATGTGGAGAATGCACCTAGTGATGTTCAGCTTGAACTCATTGACCTGCAGTCTAACACACTTCTGGCAGAGTACTTAGGTCAGTCTCACTGCTTGATTTTTACTCTTCCCTCAAAGAAGAGAACTTTCCACACATGAGGAGGCATGCTCAGAAGATTCTAGTCCTCTTTGGATCTACCTATATAGGCGAACAGACGTTCTCAGTGATGAAGTTCAACAAATCCAAATACAGATCCTCTATCACTGATGATCACCTCTCAGCTGTCCTTCACATATCCACTTAGACATTCAAGCAGAAATGAACTGAAAAACATCAAAAGCACTTATTGCTTTTTGTATAGATTTGTTTGATGTTTGTAATACTGAACAATAATGAAACAACTTTTCATTATTGGTTTGTGAGATTAACATGTTAAAAATAAAATGAAATACTGAAATTATTGTTTTTACTGTTTATTTCTTCTATATTTGACCTACTCCACAATTTCATATCTTTATTGTAACAGAATATCCTTATTCTTTTGATTATAAGTTTCAGTGCAAAATGATATAATTTAGCATTTTTTACAATGGGAGAAAATGAATACTGAACAGAATTATGTTCAACTTATTGTTGGTTCTGTCCTCCAACACAACTCAGTTTTCTCATGTGGCCCCTTGAAAAAATTAATTGCCCACCCCTGATATAGAGGGTGGCATGGTGGCTCAGTGGTTAGCACTGCTGCCTCAGAATGCCAGGGACCCAGGTTTGATTCCAGCCTTGGGTGACTGTCTGTGTGGAGCTTGCACATTCTCCCTGTATCTGAGTGGGTTTCCTCCCACAAACCGAAGATCTGCAGATTAGGTAAATTTGCCATGCCAAATTGCCCATAGTGTTCAGAGATGCGTAGTCTGAAGTAAATGTAGAGTAATAGGGTAAGGGAATAGGTCTGGAAAAGCACAGCTGGTCAAGCAGCATCTGAGGAGCAGGAGAATCGACATTTCAGGCATAAACTCTTTATAAGGAATGAAGCCTTCAACAACGATTCTCTTTCTGGATCCTCCACTCCACACTAGCAACCATGCATTGTCACCTACTCTACCTGCAGTCAGCCTTGCCTCAGCTCAGGGCCACTCTCCACGAGACCTGCAACAGACCTCTGCTGTTCTACATCCTCAGAGGATTTTATACGCTCAACAAACAGTTCTGCCCCACCATATCAGACATAAAAGAACAAACTTTCACATACTTACCTCGATACATGGATTTCTTTGACCATTTCAGAGCCTTCTCCTGGCTTCTGGAACTGATCAGATGCCATTAGCCACGCGGCCACTCCTTCCACAATCGCCGCAGCGAATGATGACATCACTTCCACCCCACCACCCCACAGACCATAGCCACTGCCAACCACACCACCTCCGCGATTGCTGTCCAGACAACCACCTCTGCGATTGCTGGGAAGATAACTGCCTCCGTGACCACCACAGGATCCACCACCGCTGTTAGATTCACTGCCTCCAGCACAGACTTGATCCTACACTGCACGTCACTTCCACGCCACTTCATTTTGGGCGGCACGGTGGCACAGTGGTTAGCACTGCTGCCTCACAGTGCCAGAGACCCGGGTTCAACTCCGGCCTCAGGCGACTGACTGTGTGGAGTTTACACGTTCTCCCCGTGTCTGCGTGGGTTTCCTCCGGGTGCTCTGGTTTCCTCCCACAGTCTAAAGATGTGCAGGTTAGGTGAATTGGCTATGCTAAATTGCCCGTAGTGTTAGGTAAGGGGTAAATGTAGGGGTATGGGTGTGTTGCGCTTCGGCGGGTCGGTGTGGACTTGTTGGGCCGAAGGGCCTCTTTCCACACTGTAATGTAATGTAATCTAATCTTAAACCTCCATTAATCACCCCCAAGTTGCCGCCGCAGTTACTTCCACCCCCAAAGATATCCCTCACCAGGACCCGGATGGCTCCATCGCCTACATCACTTCCACCACCAGTGACGTTAATCATTGGGAACCAGTCCGCAACGTCACTGCCATCACGTGATGTAACTTCCGCCCCCACGGACACTGTTATAGGCCTCACATCCACCCACATGGTGAGTATCACTTGCACTAGTGATATCACTCCTGACCTTATAATCTTGCCCACTTAAGTGACTATCTCCACCCCCACACCTAGCTCCAGCCCCATTGAAGGTCCTACCTCCCCACCCTGCCGTGTCTTTACTAATCCCCCAGATCTTCCTCTCACTGAAGATGAATGTTTAGTCCTCAGCGAAGGCCTCAATTTCATCCCACTATGCTCATGGATTAATGAGTTGGGCACACGTCACAACCTTGAACATTTCTTCCGCAGCCTCCACCTCTGGGCCCACTTTTTCAATCAAAACACCCACCCACTAAGGACCCCGTTGCCTGCCTCCAACACACCCCATCCAGGCTTGCTACCCACCCTCGATCTCTTCATTTCTAATTGCCACCGTGACATCAACCGCTTCAACCTGTCAACCCTCCTCACCCAGTCCAACCTCCTGCCCTCACAACATGCAGCCCTCCACTCCCACCCCAACCTCACCATCAAACCCACCGACAAAGGGGGTGCAATGGTAGTAAAAGCTCATTCTTGATGAAGGGTGTATGCCCGAAACGGTGATTCTCCTGTCCCTCAGATGCTGCCTGACCTGCTGTACTTTTCCAGCACCACACTCTCAACTCTGATTTCCAGCACTTGCAGTCCTCACTTTCTCTTAGGGGAACAGGTCTGGGTGGGATTCTCTTTGGATGGTTGGCGTGTACTTGTTGGGCCAAATGGCCTGTTTCCACGTATAGGAATTCTACGTGGGTTACATGGGCTTATCAGATGATTACAGCAGCCATTTTAACAAAGCAGTGCCCTTGTTAAAAGCATGTTTTAGTCCATGGAAGTCTTAGGTATAAATGTCAAATGAGGAACTTTGAATATGGATAGTGATCGCCACAATGGAAACCAACAACAATCTTGCTATCAATCCCTGTGGAACACTACTTCCTGTCTTTTGTTAGTCTAACTATAGGTAACTCTTGTTCCCTGCTTTCTATTTTTTTTCTCTTTTTTTACCCGAGTGGCCAGTGACAAGCAGTGCCCTTCACAAAAAAGGGCAATGCTGTGTGAAATCTCCTGTTCATTTTTTTTTTCCTTTAACCCCCACACTACCACCTAAGTGCGGTAGTGCTTATTTCCACTCCCTGCGGCACCCACCTCTCCCTGAACAACTCCAAGGTGTTGGTCGACACCGCGTGCTCCTTCTCCAAGGACACCCGGGCTCTAACGTAACCGCGGAAGAGGGGCAGGCAGTCGGCCCTAACGACCCTCTCCACAGCCCGCTGCCTGGACCTGTTGTTGCAGTAAGCTTATTATTGATCTATTTGATCTCTGAATTCTAAATATCTCAATCACCTGACGAAGGAGCATCGCTCCGAAAGCTAGTGTGCTTCCAATTAAACCGGTTGGATTATAACCTGGTGTTGTGCGATTTTTAACTTTGTGCAGGAACTGGTTTGGCTGCTATAGCCACTATAGTTATTAACTGACCGCGTAATACTTATTTACTGCTAAATGATGTTCTTATGCCGATGCTGCCCTTGTTCAAGGTGACAATTCTCACGGGCACCAGTGTATGGTAGTTTTTATAGGTTTAACAACGTATGACAATCGTAGGTGCAATATATCATGCAGCCATCAGTTACTAGTTATTATCACATCTTGGAATGCTTATTGCACTCCAGAGATTCCACACACAAGTGCTCATTAGTTTCCTGTTGTCCTCTACTACTACTGCAGACAGTGAGAATGTGGAACCACCTAACACAAGGCATGGTTGAAATGAATAGTAGCAACATTCAGAACAAGCTAGATAAGAATTTAATGGGAGGGATTATTGCAAGGGAAGATTTAAGTGAGGTGTAAACACTGAAATAGACTGTGTCGTAAATACTATTGTAAACTTCCCAGACTTAATTTATTAGCACTTTCATAAATGGCTAATAAGTTAATATCACAAATATATTGTATACACATGGCAGAATGATCATTTATATGGACCTACCTTAAAAGCTGATGGTCAACTCTATCTTGTTCACTTTTAAGTTAAAGCAAATCACAAAATTTTACATTACCAATTTGAATTTTATTCATACATTTTTAATAAAAATCATGTCTGGATAATGCACATTTACATCATGTATTATACAGTATAGCTGGGCCAGCCTGGATTAATAAACTTTTTAAAATTTAAACAACCCAGGTTTTCATAATCATTCTTCATTTAAATTCCTCCAGCTAATACAGTGCAATTTGAATTCCTACCTCTAGAGCATTTGATCTGGCTTTTACATGACTACTTCAGTAACATTACATTACTACTTTTCATGAATTCATGCAGTATCTTAAACATAAAATAGCCCAGGATACTTTATAGGAATGTTGTGTGTGACATGGTAACAGGACTTACAGCAGATTAAAAGATGGGTAGAGATTTACCCGATTTCAAGTTTACATTTCTTTCCTGACAGTCATCAGTTCTTCCAAGTCAGGTCCTGCACGTTGCATCTATGCTTATCATAAAAGCAACCAATCTGTAGAATTACCTAGTGCTATACAAGTGCTGAATACAAAAAGTAATAGGGGATCCAAACACTTATTAATGCTGGAGAATGGCAGCAAAAGTATTACAAAAGCTTTACTTTGGAGGCATAAGCTGACAAATGGTGTAAAGACAGTTGAGAAACTAAACAGTGAAAAAAAGATCTGTATTTAATTAGCATCCTTCAAAAGGATATCCTAAAGCACTTTTTACAAGCAAATACATTTGAAATGCAGCCACTGTAACACAGTAGGCACTGCAGTAGCCAATTTCTGCACAAGATGCCACAAACAGAAATTAAATCTGTTTGTAAACATAATATCTAAACAAAATAATGCTGGAAGAGTATACATTTGGTAGGTCAGAGGTAAGATGTACTCTGCCATTAAAATAGGTACATTTACATGCTATCAAAAAAAAAAGCAGTTTAAATTTCCTTACAGGAAAATAGCAAATTCCACAAGTCTTTTCAGCAAAATTTGCATGTTTATGGTAGAAGTGACATACGACAAAACTGACAATTACTTGCAAGTCCTGACTGAGGTTAGTTGGAATTCTTACTGTCTATTTCAATGCCAGTAAAGCCACCATACCAGACCAAATATAAGACTAAAACTAAAATCAAAAGTTTATTTACAAGTATTATACAGAAGCAAAAATACACAAAAAACTAATACAATATTTGTCTTATGCAAAAAGAATGCTTGCAAAGCCCAAATTCCTTGTTTGTTTCAGTAGCTTTCAGAGTATCGATTATTGGAAATTGAGAATCATTCACCAACTCTCCTCAAGGCAATGTCCAACTTAATTGATTCTTCTCAATGATCCATTGATATCAACTATTAGCTACTTCTTGCAAACAGCATGTCAACAGTCAATCTCAACCAATCCTAATTGGATGTTCAATTTATTTTTATACTCTTAAATTGGCTTAAAGAAAAAATAATAGCAGAGCTGTTTAGAGGGAAACAGGTCAATAAATTTTATATTTTGCCAGGAATGGGAACAATTCCTCAATTGAAATGTCAACTCCAAATTTGGCAGATACCTAATGCCTTTTGAAATGAGCAATACTTTGATAAGCTGCTAAAACCTAGCTTCTGTACAGTACTCTGTAAGCAGCTGGGCTCTGGACTGCAATTTGAAGTTCAGTAGGAAGACTGTGACCTTAATAGTAATTTCTAAAATACATTAACCTTGGCTATCTACAGTTATATAAAAATATAATACAGAAATCACATTTTCGGAAAGTGAAATTTTACAAAATACATAATCACACTCATGCTTGCCTTCAAGTTGAAACTGACTGCAGAGTAATCAGATACATTCGAAAGATGGCTGCTTAGACAATGAAAATCCTTTCAAGACTTGATATTCAGATCAAATGATATCCAAGTGAATTCCCATGAAATGTACTTATTGTTATTTGTGGAAGCACCGATTGGTATGCCAGAAAATAAATCAAATAAAAAACATATAATTTGAGAAATTGTTTAATGGTGGGTAATGCTGTTGCTTTGGAAACATGTTAAAATCAGGTTCATGTCAATGACCTTAGCAAGAGTTTGACATAGTGCTTCAGTTTTCACATCAAACATGATGTGCTTGGATAAGGGGGACCTGTCAGATCGGAATGCTAAAACAAAACAGAACCGATTTTAAGGAAGTTTTGAGAACCTGAATGCAGAGTGCTTTTAAATAGACAGGCAGACAAAATGCTCTTCTGGTCTTCAGAGCTGGATTTGTGACCACATGGCTAGAGATTACAAATCACAGTGGTGATTTACTGATCTGAGACTTTATTCCCTATACTGAAGTAAAATGTTAGAATAACCTAATAATTTGATACTACTGCTCAGAAAATGGCAAAACAAAACCTTGTTGCTATCGTGTTGTTCCACAGGTTATGATACAATACACCTGTTTTTTCTTAATATTGTTCTAAAGATTTTACTTCAGGATGGCATAGGCTGAATTGCTAAATGTTCCTAAGTCATTCAACATTATTTCTGGAGATGCTAGAATCAGAATAAGTATTCAATTTAGGGAGGAACGAAAGAGTGGGTTGAGGTTCCTGCTCATTATTCCAGCTGCAAAATATACATAGATGCAGCAAACAAGAATGGGCTTGGCTGTTATATACTTGACTAGGTCACTGTATCTAAACCTCCAGAGTCATAAGACAGACAGCCAGCCATTGCTGACTACAGAATCATGCTTAAACATTACTGACCACTTACAGGACTGTGTCAGTGGGAAATAAAGAAAAGACGCCTGCTGCTTTCAACTTGCTATTTAAGTTGTTTTACTTTGTTGCTACTTCAAATCAACATTATCACCTGAAATAAAAACTCCCACCATCATTACTTCTTTCCAACATTGCACATGTTTAGTTCATATTTTTATTCAGTCCCCTCGAAACAAGTGTGACATAGCCAAGTGCTCAATGTCAAGATTTCCAGGAAGAACATCATAAGGCTCTATTTTTGACCATAATTGTTTAAATCAACAAGCCATAAAATGCATTATAAAGAATTAGGGAGTTAAACCCTAGTGCTTAAACCAAATCCCCCTATAAGCACCAAACCAAAAAAATTGGCAAAGAATATTGTTTCAGAGTAACTAACATGAACACTTTAAAATACAATCCTCTTTGAATATGTATCCACATGAAATACACTTCATTGTTGGTTTAGTAGCATTATGAACTGGTCCACATTTGCAAAGCTTAGTTACACAAGTCAAAAACTACATATAATGGTTTCTATACTGGATACAATCTGTAGGGTTTAGTAACTAGTGAATTTACTCACATACAAAAATAATTAGAAACGTCATCATGAAAATGGATGATGGCAGGGTGTATGAAAGGAATATTTCGACCAAAGTCCCATATGCATATATTGCTGAGAAAAGACATGCTGTTCAGACATTTGTCTCATCAGGACAATTGCAAGAATGTCAAATTGTCAAAACAATTCAGACAGCAGGAGAAACATATGTTGATTGACTGACAAATTGACTCTGATTGGCTGAGAAAGCAATGATAGGGTCTCCAAGCCCCTAGATAATTTAAAATGGGCAAGGCTTGAACATGTATTCCTTTTCTTTTCCCCTGTGCAACATGGCTCCCTGAGGACTGCTATAAGTAACATACATTATGCATTGGGACCATTTCTCTGCAGAGAAAGGGAATATTCCCAAGCCTTGCTTTGAATTACCCATGAGTCTGGGACACCTACAGTCATGGCCAGGAATGACTTGCCAAATAAAGCAACATCCTTTTTGCCTGGAATACAAGTTGACATTCATATGGATATAGGTTTGCTTGCTGAGCCGCAAGGTTCATTTTCGGATGTTTCGTCACCATACTAGGTAACATCTTCAGTGAGCTTCCAGACGAAGCACTGCTAATGATTCTTGCTTTCTATTTGTGTTTGGGTTGGTGATGTGATTTTCTCTGGTGATGTCATAGGAAATGACTTCACCATAGAAAATCACATCACCAACCAGAAGAAACCCAAACACAGAAAGCAGGAATCAACAGCAGTGCTTTGTCTGGAGGCTCACTGAAGATGTTACTAGTATGGTGATGAAATGTCTGAAAATGAACCTTCCAGCTCAGTGAGCAAAACTACATTCAGAACCTCAATCTGAGCTACAAATCTTCTCAAAACTTACTGACATTCATATGTTTGTCCTGATGTGTGAAATAAAAAGCTTTGACAATATGTCTCTCTTTGCAGCAATATTTAAAATTCTGTACTACCAAACAACAGGCCTATATTTATTTCAAGGCACAGATTGGAATTTGCGACTGCAGATTTTCTTTGTTTGTTGTTTTGCCAAACAATCAGTAGTTTTCCTTTATAACTTTATTTAATCAAAATTAAGACAGTGAATAAACTAAAACACAGCACTATTATCAACTGGTATTTGATTTATGTTTAGGGTTAAGCCTTATTGTATTTTCTGACCAAATGTATGGTGCAGCATTGATGCATATATTCAGGGCAAAATTCATAAACCATAATAATTTATGTACATAAATATGTAATGAGATGGAGCAGCAAACAAGCTATGATGCTAACACACGGGCCCTTTTCATGACTGGAACAAATCAGTGATTAGAGTAGTTACTGATAGGCCCATTTGGGACACTGTCTTGAAAGAAGGTTATGCTACTGAGAAAGGCCACATTCACAAAAGGAGGAAAAGGCAAATTTGAAACATGCATAATATGGAAAAACCCTGCCCTTCAACACCTACTTTCTTTTAAAAATGAGCTCAATAATTAACTAAGATTAAAATGGCTGCAAATGGACTTGTTCTTAAACAGCAATTTTCCAAACACAATATTTAAAGAAAAGTGAAAAGAACATTTCACTCTGTTCTCAAATTCTATTGTTCGTGGCATGCATGATTTAAAGTTCTAAGTAAGTACAATGCTCCAAATTCCCAAAATGAACTACAAAGCTCAGCTTATCTTCTCCGCTGTTTAATTAGGTTCACGTGGTTTAAAAGAAAAAATTTAATGTAAGTAGCAGTTCAAATCTTCTGGATCTTCTCTCCAACTACAACAGGATTTTCTTTCCTTATCTTTTCAGCAGCGTCAGCTTTGTAATCATAAGGACAACTGTGTTTATCAGAATAACGATGTAATCCACAGAACAAATTTCCACATCTGCAATCAAATCCTGCAAACAAAAACAGAGTTAGAACATGTATCCACTTTAAATTTAAGAGTTGGAAAAGCAAATCCTTATGTCTGACACTGTTACTTCACGGATACTGTAAGATTATAAGGTCTATATTGCCTCTCTCCCTCATTACATTTTATTCTTCAAGTTTCTTAATTTTAAAAATGTTAATTGTATTTATGAAATGTCCTGGGTCATGCTAAGTGCTACACAAAAATTAATAGGAACAGAAGTAGGTAATTTGGGTGCCTTGGTCCTGTTCTGCTAAATCGATAAGATCATCTCTGATTGATTGTGGCCTTCATTCCATTTTCTATCTGCACCTCCTTGCCCCACAAAAGCCTTTGACTCCTTTGTCGATAAAACATCTATCTAACTCATTATTGAATATGCTAAATGCTCCAGTCTCCACTGTTCTCTCAAGAGAACTGCATAAATAACTAAGAAATTCTTTCCAAGCTCCAGCTGAAATGGGAGACCTCCTATTTTAAACTGTGCCTCCTAGCTCTAAACACATCAAGGAGAGGAAACACACTCCCAGAATCTAGAGTCGAGTCCTTTCAGGATGTTGTACTTATCAATCAGATAGCACCATTTTCTCTAAGCTCTAATAAGCAAACGTTCAACCTTTTCAAATAAAGGCAAATCCTTCACATCAAGGAGTCGTCGACTGAACATGCTCCCAATGCAAATATATCCCGGCTTAAATAATGTGTACTGTGATCACTTGGCCTCAATGCCTTATATAGCTGTAACAAAACTTTCCTACTTTTATACTCTACTTCTTTGTAATTAATAGCAGCACTCATATGCCTTCCTAAATACTGCATTTGCATTCTGGCATCTTGCGAATCATGTACAAGGATACCCAAATATACTGAGTTCTGCACTCTTTTTCTATTCATCCCATCAAATGCAAAGCCTCACATTTTCACATCTTATAATTCATTCAACCTGTCTATATATCTTTGCTAATGTTTGTCTTCAAAACAATAGTTTCCAACCTATCTTAGTATCATCAGCAAATTTAGCAACAATACATTCAGCTCCTTCATCGAAGTCATTGATATATTCCTTTACTGTCTGTCTCTTTGTATCCTCCTCACAACTTACTTCCTTAGTTATGTATCATCAGAAGATTTGGCTGCAAGATAGCCCCTTCATTCATGTCATTTTTATACAGATTCTAATTAGATGAGGTCCCTCTAATACTCCACTAGTTAGTTAAAAGTCTGCCAACTCAAAATGGCCTTTTTATCCTTACTATTTCCTATTAGCCAGGCCTCAATCCATGCTAATAGATCACCTGCAACATGTGTTTACATCCATAGGAAATTTTCACAATACCAAACAAATATAGCATCAACCCACTCCACTTAAAAAAACCCAACTTGTTATAGTCTCAAAAAATATAACTCCAAAACATCTGTCAAGCATAAATTCCATATTACAAAACTATGTTGATGCTGCCTGATCAAAATGCCTTATCTCAAATAAGGTATTCTAGTATCTCCTAGTGACAGATATTGTACAAACCTGCCTGCAGAGTTATACAACACAGAAATGGACTCTTCAGCCCAATTTGTCCAAGCCAACTAGGTTTCCTAAACTGAACTCATTCCATTTGCCTGCATTTGGCCCACATCCTGCTAAATCTTTCCTACCCATATAACTGTACAAACACATTTTAAAATGTCACAACTTTACTCGTCTCTACCACTTCTTCCAGCAGCTCATTTCAAACACACACCACAGAGAAAGTTGTCCCTTTGATCCCTTTTACAGCTTTCCCCTCTCAGCTTAAACATATGCCCTCTAGTTTTGGACTCCCCTGTTCCAGAGAAAAGACCTTGGCTATTCATCTTATCTCATGATTTTATAAATTTCTGAAGGTCACTCCTCAGGTTCCTATGCTTCAGGGGAAAAAAAAATCCCAGCCTATCCAGCCTCTCCTTACAACTCAAGCCTTCCAATCTCAATAATATCCTTGTAAATCTTTTCTACATCCTTTCCAGTTTAGTAACATTCTTCCCATATAAAAAGGTAACCAGAAGAATTATATGCAGTACTCCAAATGTGGCCTTACCAATATCTTGTACAGCCATATCATGTAGTCCCAACTCCTATACTTCGTGCTCTGACGTACGAAGGCCAACAGGCCAAATGCCTTTTTCTCCACCCAGTCTACCTGTGATGTTAGTTTCAAAGTTCTGTGTATTGTGATTGGTAGGTGGTCAGCTAGGTGAATCTCAGAAAATGATTGGACCAGGTTAACAGCCCCAGAGTTCTGGCTGACAGATAAACAGGAGTGTCATCGCAGTTAGGCGGTAATGTGGGGGAGAAAAGAAAAAGGAAAAAAGAAAAAACAAGAAAAAATTAAAAATAAAATAAACAGGAGTGTCACAGGTTCTGTTCACACACTGAGCCAGATCTGGGCTAACTGGATCATGTCACGTACTACGCAAGTTTAAATTAAGGGTGACTTGGTGCTGGTGAAATAGCTCCATGAAGGTCGGCATCCCATGTGCCTGCACCCCTAGGTCTCTGTATGAAAATGACATGAATGATGGGACTATCTTGCAGCTATATCTTTTGATGATACATAACTAAGTGAGGAAGTAAGTTGTGAGGAGGATACAAAGAGACAGTAAAGGGATATATCAGTGACTTAGATGAAGGAGTTGAATGTATTGTTGCTAAATTTGCTGATGATATAAAGATAGGTTGGAACTTTCCAGGGCTCTATCATTAACTGCACAAGCGCTGCCCTGGTTTGTCTTATGAAAATGCAATACCTCATATTTATCTATTAAATTCTGTCATTCCTCAGCTCACTGGCCCAGTTGGTCAAGATCCCATCGCACTCTTAGATAACCTTCTTCACTGTCCACTACACCAATTTTAATGTCATCTGCAAATTACTAACCATGCCTCCTATATTCTCACCGAAATCATTTATTTAAATGACAAACAATAAAGGACTATGATTTCCTGTTTTCTGCCTCCCTCCTTTCTTGAGGAGGCATTTGTCAGTCTTTAGCTCTAGCTTTCCCATGACATTCCCTCCAATGATATTGATTGTGTCAAGTTTCTCTTTTGCCTCATTTTCACTTGTTCAAAGCCCCCGACAGTCTCTCATATTACACGATTTCCTCATTTCTCGCCTTCTAAGGGACAATTACTTGCTTTAGCAAATTTTCCTTTTCTAAATAAGTGTGCAGGCTTTATTGTCTGTTTTTATATTTCTTGATTTTTTTTCACTCACTAATTTCTCCCCGGTCATCTTTCTTTGGATCCTCAAACTAAGTAATTTGAAGTACAGAGAAAACCACATCATCAAATATTCCCAGGGCAGTTATAACACAAATTACATACAGAATTATACACCCTCAACATTGTTGTAAAAGCTCCCCTCAAGAATTACCAACTCTCTTGGAACATGCAAGAATAAAAATCAAGATAGGGTGGAGACAATATTGAACCAAAAGAGTTATAATACAGGCAACTATGAAGCCATGGCAGGCAAGGTGCAACAATGCATAGCAGCAGTCATACAGCAGTATGCACTTTGACTAGGGTCACCTGAATTTTGTAGGTCAGAAAAGAGAAATAATCTGCCCAAAACAGACAGACATTGGGGCATCAGAAACATTGTGCTAGGAGATTGCAAGTAAGAAAAGTTGAGGGGGCAGACATAGATCTTCATAAAAAGTCTCTGGATAAAAGTGAAGATAGACAAGGAAGCAGGCAGGGATAGCTGTATGGACAACCTCAATATTACAAAGGAAATTGATGAGCCCTTCTCTTATGCTGGAGAAGAGGTTGTGGTTTTCTTTGATTTCCTTGTTAACACTGGAGTGTAAAACAGTCAAGAAATGACAATTAAATAACTTCATGTAATACAGTATTATTTCCATGCAAGTTCACAGTGCACATATCCAAACACATTGTTTATCAAGTCATTCTACAACTTCAAGGTTATAGTATGCCAAACAGAATTGGTGCATCAACAAACAGAGCCATGGATTGATAGCAAATGTATAATTTTAAGAAACTCAATTCACGCAAGGATCAGCCAGTGGGGATGACAGAACATTAGGCTATTCCATTACCTGGTCAAATGCTATCAGTAGCATTAACAAAGTAACAAATTCCTATCTTGCTCCACTGGCTGACACACAGGCCACAATTAATCACCATGACAGAAGTTTAAAAAAATTCTAAATAAAGTTATAGCCGAGGTAGTGACTTAATGCCAACTTAAAGTAGACATATAACAGTAAGTTAATAAGATGGTAAATTAGACCAATGAAAATTTCAAATCAGCAGTAAAGCAATCAGCATTCCAGCACCAAAACATGCCCAATCAGATACTCTTATCTATTCTACATGTACACATCCTACACACTGAATCCAGTCCAGCAGACAATACTGACCTGTCAGTCCTACTTTTTTCCGGCAAGTAAAACAACGATTCTTCTTCTGCTTGGGTTTTTCAGGAGACTTGTCCTGCCCATCAGAGGACGTTTGTGCAATTTCTTCAGATAAGGAAGCTTTAACATAATTAATTATGAACTTAGTTATCAAACATCCAATTTCTGATTGTTACTTAAGCCACAAACAAATTGTCAAAGAAAGACAAGACTGAAGGCCTGGCTCAAAAAAGGAGAGCTGTACTATTGCTGGGGTAGTGTTTTGTCAAGCTTATACAATCAGCGTGGCAGGGAGGTCATTAAAACCAAAAAGGTGTGGGGGCATGGGAGATCACAGGAGATAGGATATAGTAAAGGGGAAAAAGAAATAATACAAAGGGCAATAATTTAAATGACGATTACCAGAGTGTGACAGTGAGTGAGAAAACTGACAGTCCTTTGGAGTGCATCAGCAGAAAGGACTAGAAATTGCAAAAATTTTTCTTCAAACCATTTAAGGCCCTGGATCTGAATGCATACAAGTATTTTTAATAAAAAAAAGGGATGCATTCCTGTTGCACACACAGATATTATGGAGACATGGTTGAATGGTGACCAAGAATGGGATCTTAATATTGAAGGACATTTAACCTATTGGAAAGGCAGAAAGCTAGAAAAAAGGTGCCAGAGTAGCTCTGTTAATTAAGAACGGTGTTACTTTAATACCGAGGATGACCTTAGTCTGGTTACAGATAGAAAATAATAAGAGGTAAGAAACCACCTTTGGGTATAATTTATAGATCCCTAACACTTACACATAGGAAGGGGCATACAGGAAGTAAATCAGGCACATAAAAAAGGGTCATGCAGACAAAGTCACCTTGCCTTTAGATTGGTAGAAGTGAAAAGAGTTGCAAAATGTTTCTTAGGACAGCATGTTACATTGCCTGCTTCCTGGTTTTGGCTATTTTAGACTTGGTAATATGCAAGGAGACAAGATCAATCAATAACTTCACATGAAAGGAGCTTCTTGGTGACAATCACAAACACAATAGAATTGAATGTTTAGTTTGAATAGAAAAGTGGAGGGCCAAAACTGGTGTTTTAGAACTAAATGAAGATGACCATTAAGGTATGAAAGCAGAGCTGGCTAAGATGAACTGAGAAACTAGATTATAAAGGTAGGATAGTACAGTGGCAGACTTTCAAAGAGTTGTTTGAGAACATGCATTATCCATGGCTAAACAAGGAACTTAAAGTCTGTAGATTAAATTTTCAATGTAATACTAAAAGCATTAGAAGATCAGAGGACTGGATTAACTTCAAGAATCACAAAAAGTGGGCAGCACGGTGGCACAGTGGTTAGCACTGCTGCCTCACAGCGCCAGAGACCCGGGTTCAATTCCCACCTCAGGCGACTGACTGTGTGGAGTTTGCACATTCTCCCCGTGTCTGCGTGGGTTTCCTCCGGGTGCCCTGGTTTCCTCCCACAGTCCAAATATGTGCAGGTTAGGTGAGTTGGCCATGCTAAATTGCCTGTAGTATTATGTGAAGGAGTAAATGTAGGGGAATGGGTCTGGTGGGTTGCGCTTCGGGTCGGTGTGGACTTGTTGGGCCGAAGGGCCTGTTTCCACACTAAGTAATCTAATCTAAAAAAGAGAATAGAGGTAGATATTAGAAAAAGCTTGTCAGCAATATAAAATGGATACTCTTTTTATAGGTATTTAGATAGGAAAAAAATAATTTGATAATGGAAATAGAGGTTTTTAAATAGGAATTTTCCGTCTTCATGATGATGACTTTGTAAACTTCCTAAAGATAACTGAAAATCAAGACAACATAAGGAAGAATGAACATAAAACAAAACATGGACCCAAAGGCTGACAAGACGGCCAGCATCTCAGGATCTTAAAAAGACAGAACAATTAACACTAGAAACATCGGTTATAATCATCCAAAATTTATCCAAATTTTGGAAAGATCCTAGTATTTGGAAAATAGCAAATGCAACACCTTTATTCAAGATAGGAGGCAAAAATGCAGAAAACTATAGGCCATTTGGTCTATCATACAGTAAGTGCTAGAATCCATTATTGAGTATGTGCAGGTTACTCAGAAATCCACCATGTCATCAAGCAAAGCTAACAAGCAGTTATGAAAGGGAAGAAGTGTGTTAACTAATGCAATAGATTTTTTCTAAGAAACCCTACGCTGTGGAGGCAGGCCATTCAGCCCATCGAATCCACACTGACCCTCTGAAGAACGCTCACCCAGACCGAGCCCCTACATTCCATCTGGCTAACCCCACCTAGCCTACACACTATAGTCAATTTAGTTTGGCCAATTGACCTAACCTGCACATCTTTGGACTGTGGGAGGAAATCAAAGCACTCAGCAGATACCCATGCAGACATGGGAATATGTGCAAACTCCACACTGAGTGGCCAGCAGTTGGTATCGAACCAGGGTCTCTGGAGCTGTGAGGCAGCAGTGGTAACCATTGAGCCACCGCACCACCCTTTTGACAAGTTATATTCACAACTGACAAAGGAGAACTAGTGGGAGTACTTCGATTTCCAGAATGAACCTGGTAAAGGTGCCACAAAGATTAGTACACCCATTGAAACCAAACGGCTAAGGGTGGGGGAGAGGGAGCTTGGTTTGGATTAACTGGCTAACAGAAAGCAGAGAAGGAATACATGGGTATTTTCAGGATAGGCAAGCTGTAACCTCAAGACTGCCACAGAAATCAATGCTGAATCCTCAACTATTACAATACATATCAATGACTTGGATGAATGCAAGTAAGGTGACTAAATTTGCCAATGACACTAAGATAGGTAAAAAGTCTTAAACTGCCAAGAGGTAAAGGGGTTATAGACAGGTTAAATGAGTGGGCAAAAACATGACAGATGGAGCACAACATGGACAAAGATGAACTCATTGTCAGGAAGAGGAGAAAAACAGTACATTATTCAAATACAAAGAGATTGCAGAATCGAGATAGAGGGATCAGAGTGTCCAAAAGGTTAGTAAAAGGTACAGTATGTGATCAGGAATGCAAGTTGAAAATGGACTTTTATTACAAGGGATTTGGAATTTAAAAAAGTGGAAAATTTTTGCAATGCTTTGGTGAGACCACATTCATATAACTGTCGTGCTTATTTTCCTTATTTGAAAAAGATATAATTGCTTCAGATGCTAATTAGAGAAGGCTAACATAACCCATTTCGGGAATGCAAAGCCTGCAAAGAGGGGCCAAACAGTTTGAGGCTATATCTAATGGAGTTTAAAATGAGAGATGATCTTATCAAAACAGAAGATGATCTAAGGGGGTTGTACAGGGTAGTTACCAGGAGGAAATGTGTGGGGAGACTAAACCTAGGGAAAAAGAGCAAGCGCGCGTAAGACAGTCATCTGAACGTCAAATTCTCTTCTCCAGAAGGTAGCAGGCTGATCATTCAATTTATTCAAGGCCGTGTTAGGTTGATTTTTGGCAAAAAGTTGAGGGTTATGGGTACTGACAGATGAAAGGAGCTTAGATCATAACCAAATCAGCCACGATCTTATTCAATGGCAGACTACACTAGAACGACCAAAAAGCCTACTCCTACTTCCAAAAGTACTATGCTCCAAAAAGTTGCACATGGATCACGTGCAACATTTCTACAGGAAATGGTGAGAGAAAGAGGGGAAGGGAGAACTGCCACAGTATTATTAGTGCATAGTATAACCTCAAAAAGAAAGTTTTACCTAGGTCTGTATATGCCTCCTCTATTTTTCTCTTAGTCCTCCGTGAAACCTCCTCCAGCGGTATGTAGTCATCTGCCTCACTCTCTGTGCTAGCATCATAGCTGTACCCTGTGTCTGTGTTCTTGGATGAGCTGGAGTAATCTGAACAGTCTTCGCCATTATTTCCCACTAATGATCTGTCACAACTGTCCAGCGTTGCTCTCTCTAACTGCTGATTCCCACCCAAATCTGCCACAAGAATCAGATCAGTTGAAATTTCAAGCTTTTGTCTCCAACTCCACTCTACTATTTTAATCTGGAGTTTTTTTAAAAAAAAAATGGTACTTTGCTATTATTTCTTAACAAGCTTGTAATCTCTTAATACTATTTGATCAAATTTCAGAGTTCACCTAAAACTTACCAAAAATACTTTTTGTTCCATTTTATTCCCCTCCTGAAGATGTCAGCTCTTCAACTTACCAAACCATTATTCTACACGAGGCTGGTTTTAGCAGGCACTGGAACCATAAAGGGTATCGCAGCCATACAGGATTCACCCAGCCTTCTCATTACATGCCCATAGGGGACACATTTCCTGAAGAAGGGCTTATACCCGAAACGTCGATTCTCCTGCTCCTTGGATGCTGCCTGACCTGCTGCGCTTTTCCAGCAACACATTTTTCAGCACATTTCCATAGGTGTAAAACATCATTATACCAGAATAGAACTCAATGAATTTCCTCTCTGCTATTCAGGGATGGCAAGGCCAACTATGATTGTTAGCTTGTTACAACCACTGCACTAAAAGAGCAGGTACTTGATACTTACACTATATACATGGACATCAGGAAAGGTGTAGGGAGATTGATTGAGAGAGCTAATGGGAGAGAAGAGAAAGGCAAGTGGAGAAAGAAAAAGGAGGGTAAGAAACAGAGTTAATAGATCTTTTAATGAGTTAGAGGTGCTCTGAATTAATTTCAAATTGGAGGTGAAGATCGAGATTTTGCTCAATTTAATACACAAACACATTGCAAGTGCTCCACACGCAATGTGAGTAAGAAACAATTCAGACAACATTAACCACCCTACATTACTTACTCTCCCTATCTAAAAGTATTTAGAATGAATACTGATCATACATGTTTTCTACTAAAATTACCTAATTTGCATGTTATGTTTTGTGTTCAAGTAGATTTAAAGTTGAATTTTTAATCATATGACACGGAAATTATATCTGAAAGCAAAATTACCCTGCAACTCTTTTTTAGTCATTGCTTGGTTATCTTCTGTGTGGTCCCCATCAGTTTGGGGATTTGTTACTGATTCACGGGATAGTAGCAGCAGCTGGTTGGACACTGATCTGTAAAAGAAAGCAGAAAAAATACATAAAGGTAAAATTGAAAGTATTAGAAAGCAGGTCTAGCCTAACGTTTACAAGTGCTAAGAATATTCTATACATCACTCAATAACCAAGAGGATTTTTTGTATAGCCCCTTTTTTTTGCTTTGTCATTCACACTATTTTCCCCCACTCATTCATCCATACCTCCACAAATGCCGTTATGGGCTCAGCACCCGCAACACTGCCTGAAAATAAGGCTGAATTCCTCTATTATTCTGTTTTGGCACAACTTAAAGGCAAAGCGAGCAGTTGGATTAGATGCCTTTTCCCATTTTACAACAAGAACAACTGTGGTAACTGCAGAACCAATGTTGAGTATAACATGACAAAAGGAAAATAGCAATGAGGATTAGGAGTGCTTTAAAATCAAAGGTCACTAAAATGCTAAAAAAGGGAGAAAATAGAATAAGTAAACTAACCATAAAAGTAAATTTTCTTAAAAAAGGAAATACAAAGGAAACATTTGAAACAGGGACAGGAGAAATCATTATGGGGTGTGATGGTATAGCAGAGATGATGAAGAAATGTTGTCTTTACATTTTTTTTGTACGTTAACCAGACAATTCATACCTTACACAAGTACATTAGAATAATGGAAAAGAATGCAGATTACAATGTTACAGGAACAGAGAAGGTGATTAATTAGAAGCTCCAAAGTATTGGACAAACAAAAGGAGCTAGAAAAAGGAAATCTCTGGGCCTGATGGAATCTGAAAACCAAATAATGGAGACATCAACTACGATTCTCCAAAAAGATTCAGGAATGGTTTGATCAGGTTGGCAACTGGCAAATGTAACTCTGCTTTTCAACAAAGGAAGAGGAGAGGGGAAAAAAAACCACATGCAACTGCCAGCCAGTTTTAGCCTGACATCAGTTGTCACAGAAAAACTTGGACTCTAATAAGAAAACTATAACAACAAACTTGTTTAAAAACAGTAGAAACCGGGTCAATAAAATGTAAAAAGGCTGGAGGTTGTGCAATTAAAAGATTACAACATAGCTACGAAACATCAGGTAGAGAATATCGATACATGACCTAACTGAAAACAGAAACTGAAAATGAAAACTAGAAAGAGAAAAACTGCAATGAAATTGACCCACCCTGCTTCTCAGGAAACAAAGTGAACCAGAGATTTGGATATCAAACCTGGTGGGCAGATAGAAACAGACTGAGGCTACATGAAAGGACACCAAGCCAGCCATGAAGCAGGTGAAGTTTCGAACCAATGAGTGCAGTTTGATTGAAGGTTTGTTCTTATTTGGAAACTTAGGTTTGAATGTGGATGGGACCACATGTGGCTTTAAGGTTGTTTTGTGCTTCTATATCGATTGGAGAGTTCTGAAAGTAAGAGAGAAAGTGAGGGCCGCAGATGCTGGAGACATGCCTGAAACGTCGACTTTTCTGCTGCTCGGATTCTGCCTGATCTGCTGTGCTTTACCAGCACCACATTTTTCAATTCGAGTTCAGAAAGTAGTCTGTGCTGTCTTGAAAGGTATTCAAATGCATTTAAATAAGGCTTTTAACAGAATCTTTTAGGCAAATTGTTCAGTACTTTAGAAAAAAAAAAGGAGACAAACAGAAGGTTGTGGAAGAGGAGATTAAGTTTCAGGGATCCATGTTCAGAAGTGAGTGAGTTGCTTTAGCAGTTCAAGGGTCTCAAAAAGAAACATTAACTAGTGAATGAGTGAATTCAGAGGTGTTCCTGAAATAAACAAAGTACACTGCGCAAGTGAACAAGGTAGTTTAAAGTGGAAACAGGGTAGCCCTTCATTAAGGTTTGCACATCTCCAAGGCTGTTGAGTCTAAAAGGGTTGAATTTTTCTCGTGTCGCATAAAGTAGATTTTTTTCCTTTTCGAAAAGTCTCTTGTGAATATGTTCAGTGCATAACTACAACAGTAACCAAGTTGCAAAATAAAATTTATGGTCTGTCAGGCTTACACTCTGGACTCCAACTTGTCTGGCACAATTGTCAGCTGGGTTCATAAGTTTGCAGTTAATTAGACATGCACCAAATTCTAATAGTGATTAAAATAATTCAAAATGGTTTTACAAAAAAGGGAAATCTAGTTTTGACAAATGGAGAATGGTTTGATGCAATTATCAAGGTTGATGCAGGAACCAGATGTTGTTGTGTGCCTGGATTTCCAAAAAAAGCCATTAAAAGGTACAGAACCTTAATAGGCAAGGTAATGGAGTTCAGTGTAATAATATTAGGCTGAACAGAGGATTGGTGGAGTAGGCATAAACAGAACATTGAGGAGAAAGTGAGGTCTGCAGATGCTGGAGATCAGAGCTGAAAACGTGTTGCTGGAAAAGCACAGCAGGTCAGGCAGCATCCAGGGAACAGGAGAATCGACGTTTCGGGCATATGCCCTTCTTCCTGAAGAAGGGCTTATGCCCGAAACGTCGATTCTCCTGTTCCCTGGATGCTGCCTGACCTGCTACACTTTTCCAGCAACACATAAACAGAACATTTTCAAGCTGGCAGGCTATGACTTCTAGAGTGCTTCAAGAATCAGTGTTTAGACCTCAGTTATTTAAGACTTCTATTAATGACGGTGGAAAAAAGTCATGTAATTAATTTCCTTATATTTAAACTAGCTAGAAGCTGCAAGGATAATTCAGAGGGGTTGCAAAGATATGTAGACAAGTTAGAGAGGTGGGCATTTTGAGTAATCATGTGGCAAAGTGTGAAGTATTCACTTTGATCGGTGAATAGAAATGCATATATGTCAGATTAGATTAGACTAGATTCCCTACAGTATGGAAACAAGCCCGTCAGCCCAACAAGCCCACAGCGACCCTCCGATCAGTAACCCACCCAGCCCAATTCCCCTACCCTGAATTTACCCCTGGTTAATGCACCTAACACTATAGGCAATTTAACATGGCCAATTCACCTAACCTGCACGTCTTTGGACTGTGGGAGGAAACCCACGCAGACATGGGGGGGGAACATGCAAACTCTATCCAAAGATATGCAGACATAGCAAGCAATTGGGGAAAACAAATAGTTTGTTGACCTTTATTGTATGGAGACTAGAGGTTTTGGTATAACTGTGCAGAGTTTCGGTGAGACCACACTGGAATGCATAAATAAGGCAGGCAATATTGGCACTGGAGGCAGTACAGCAAACATTCACCAGGTATCCCAGTCTCAAAGGTTGTGTGAACAGGTATTGTCTTTGTAAATCAATTTAAAGCTTTATTCTCTCATTCTTATCCTTTTGCATGTGGCGTCAGCTTCTCCTCATTTATTTTATCCAGACCCTCAGAATTTTGAGCATTTCTATCAAATCTCCACTTTTACTCTCTCCAAGAAGAACTTTCCAAACACCTTCAATCTGTTCTCATAGCTGAAATTTCTCATCCCTGGAATCATTGTTGTAAATGATTTCTGAACTGTCTCCAATGCATTCACATCCTTTCCATACTGTGGCACCCAGAATTGCACACAATGATCAAGCTGAGGTCTAACAAGTGTCTTACACAAGTTCAACATGACCTCCTTGCTCTTGTGTTCTATGTCCCTATTAATAAACGTGAATACGGTTTGATTTTATCATCAACTGTCCATATCCCTCTGCACCTGCACACCTTTAAAACTGCATTCCATATTTTATATTGTCAATTTATTTCTTCCTACCAAAATGCATCACCTCACACAATCAAAAAAGTCTACAGCTTAGAAAAATGTCCTTTGGCCCATTGAGACTGTGTCAGTCAAAAGCAACAACCCAACTATTCTAACCCCATCTTGGACCATTTGTCCGATAGCCTTGTATGCCCTAGTGTCACAAGTGCTCATCTAAATGTTATTTAAATGGTATAAGATTTCTGACTCTACTACATTTACAGGCAATCAGTTCCAGGTCCCCTACGGCCTCATGGTAAATAAAAAAATCCTCACATCCCTTCTAAATCTCCTGTTCCTTACCTTAAAGGTATGCTAATTGGTCATTGATCTCTCCACAAAAGGAAAAAGCTCCTTCTCATCTATGCTGTGCCCCTCAAGTTTTATATATCTCATCATTAAATGGTCAGTCAGACATCTCTGCATTGAACTTTATCTGCCCACTCCTCCAACCTGAAGTTGTATACTTCTCTCAGTTCACAATGCTTCTACATTTTGTATCATCTAGATGAAATGGAAATGGTCCACCTCACAAGAAGATATAGCAAAGTTCCTAATATGGACCTACGGAATTCCACTACAAACCTTCCACCAGCAGGAAAATTATTCATTGTCCATTATGGTTTGCTAATACTCTGCCAAGTTTGTATCCGCAAGAGAAAACACCAATATTTACATTGATCAACTCTCAAGACATTCCCCTAAATTATCATATGAATCTACTCTGTACTGCCTAGGACAGCTATGATTCGTCTTTGAATTGAGGAGATTTGAGCTCCAAAGCTTTCAAAAAATGGTCTAACTGTAATTTTGTAATCATAAACTGGCCCATATTCTCAATTCAAACTCAAAAATATCTTCACAGAAATTCATCACAATTTAAGAATTTATGTGCTTGCAGAAAATGAATAATTTCTACTGGCTCTAGACTCATTTTGCACCTCACCCAACACAATCAACACCAGCCGCTGATGATTTTTAAAGCTTTAAGACATTGAGTACCATATTGACTGCCCTCCTCAGCTTCTGGCCAATGCAGGTTTTGCTTTACTGTTGCTCAAGTCTGGCACACTCTCAGGTTGGTATAGAAAAACAGTATATTCCTTAAACCACTTTTCCATTTCCTTAACTATGATAATTACTTAGATTTAGAAAACATTGTGTCGACAGACATATCAGGGAGACAAATCAGATGCTTCCAGCAACTTTCTGTAGCAACCTTCCACTAGCCTGAAGCCAGAGGCTATAGCTTGACATGTGTCACTCTATCAAAAACATCTTTCCTGCTCTGCCTACTCAAGTCCCAATCTCAGGTTCAGACTAGAACTGTGAGTTTCTCTCTCAACGGTGAGAACATTGGTGACTACCCTACAGAGGCCTATTATCAATAAATCACACCACAAACACATTCTGCTTTCATCTCTCCAGATGACATGTACATCGATACCTCTGGCTAGAAATTCCAGAATCTTTGACCTAGGTAAATGCTGCTGAGAGGAGTCTGTCAACCAGATCATCTTCCAGTTGTGCAATGGAGTTTTCAGTCAGGGACAGGTATCTGTGTCTTTAACACCATTACTGGGCCACCAGTCTGCAGAGCCAACAGAAGTCTGGAGTTTCAAACTTTCACCAAAGTTTCTCCCCTTGTATGCTGATAAGACACAATAGCAGATCAGTTGCTATTTGAATGTAGCTTCCTGGGGCTAACTCTTGATCTTTACATAATGAAAACCAACAGGTGAATACTGTAAAGGCTGCATTTTTAAAAATTCTTCTGTATTTTTCATCGACTGAAATAGGAAACAACTTTTAATATCCAGGAGCTGCGAAAGGAACTGTTGCACATCTTTAAAAAAAGCTACAGGAACTCATTATGAGCCATATCAGGAGACTTGTTTAAGCAGTGGAAGAGGACAGACAGCAAAACTTTGGGGTTCGTGAGCAATGATTGCCAGCTGGCAATAGATTACTCAGCAGGTCGTGACCCCCTTTAGAGCTGGACCCAAAACGTTAACTGTTTTCTCTCCACTGATGATACCAAACCTGCTGAGTTTTTCCAGCAATTTTTGTTTGATTTTGATTTCCAGCATTCACAGTTCTTTGTTTAGAGTGCGACCAGTTGTGGATGCCATCAACCTGACAACAGCTCTTTGACCAGTTCCTGGATAGTGAAGTGCTTGGGTGTTTAAGAGTTACAGAGGCATAGAGTCATACAGCATGGAAACAGACCCTTCAGTTCAACTCATCCATGCCGACCAGATATCTTAAACAAATCTAGTCTCAGTTGCCAACATTTAGCCCATATCCCTCTCAACCCTTCCTATTCATATACCCATCCAGGTGCCTTTTAAATGTTGTAACTGTACCAACCTCCACCAGTTCCTCTGGTAGCTCACTCCATACATGCACTACTCTCGGTGTGAAAAGGTTGCCCTTATATCCTTCCCCTCAGCCTATTCTGTCTCTCCCTAAAGCTCAAACCCTCTAACCTTGGCAAAATCCTTATAAATCTTTTCTGAATCCTTTCAAGTTTCACAATCTCCTTCCTTTGGAGGGAGACCAGAATTTCACACATTATTCCAAAAGTGGCCTAACCAATGTCTTGTACAGCCACAACTCCCAACTCCTGTACTCAATACTCTAAAAGGAAAGCATACCAAAATCCTTCTTCACTATCCTTTCTACCTGCGATTCTACTTGGAAGGAATTATGAACCTGTACTCCAAAGTCTCTTGGTTCATTAACACTCGCCAGGACCTTCCCATTAAGTGTATACACTCTACCCTGATTTGCCTTTCCAAAATGCAGCACCTCACATTTATTAAACTCCATCTGCCACTCCTAGGCCCATTAACTGATTTGATCTAGATCCCTTGCACTTTGAGGCAACCTTCTTTGCTGTCCACTACACCTCCAATTTTGGTGGCATCTGCAAACTTACTAATCATACCTCTTACGGTCACATTCAAATCATTTGTACAAATGATGAAAAGCTGTGAACCCGGCACCAATCCTTGCACCACACTGTTGTTCATACGACTAGTCTGAAAAACAACCCTCCACTACCATCCTGTTTTCTACCTTTGAGCCAGTTCTGTATTCAAATGATTATTCTCCTTGTATTCCATATGATCTAACGTTGCGAACCAGATCATAAGTAATCTTGTTGAACTCCTTATGAAGTCCATACAGATCACTTCCACCTCTCTGCCCTCAATCTTCTTTGTTACTTTTTCAAAAACCTCAATCAAGTTCATGAAACACGACTTCCCACACACAAATCCATGTTAACTATCCCTCATCAGTCCTTGCTTTTCCAAAGTTACAGACCAGGCCAAACCCCCTCAAAACATTTCAAAGTAGCCCAGACCCTAACTTTGCCCGTTGTTTTAGGCAGGTGTAACGCGGATATTCCAAGAGGGATACAGTTGATCAAACCACTTTCTTTTAAACAAAACAATTTATTTACAGATTACCGAATGAAATATAAATGAGAACAGAATACAGAATAACTTAATCTCTGCAAAAACCCAACAGATCATCCCAATTTAATGATGCTGTTCCAAATACCTGCAACAATCCCCATACACACCCTTTGGCACAAAAAGGTCAAATCAACAGGGTCTTGCAAAAGAGTGCATGAGAGACACAGAGTTCCAGCCTGGACCTGCTTCTTTGGGTCCACCAGCTTTGAAAGACTACTGTACCAAAACTCAACCAAGCTAAAGTAAAGCTGAACCGGGAGAACTGGCCACTCCTCTTTCATTGTACAACTGTTTTTTTAAAAACTTAAACGAAATACATGTTAATCCTACCCCTCAGGATTCAACAAATTGCCCACTACTGATGTCAAGCTCATTAATCTATAGTTCCCCGATTTTTCCTTACCACCTTTCTTAAATAATGGCATCATGTTAGCCAACCTTCATCTTCCAGCACCTCAACTGTGAATATCAATGATACAAAGGAGTCCAGCAATCACTTCCCTAGCTTCCCACAGAGTTCTATGGTACACCTGATCAGGTCCTGGGGATTTAGAGTCAGAGATGTACAGCACGGAAACAGACCCTTCAGTCCAACCCGTCCATGCCGACCAGATATCCCAACCCAATCTAGTCCCACGTGCCACACCCGGCCCATATCCCTCCAAACCCTTCCTATTCATAGACCCATCCAAATGCCTTCTAAATGTTGCAATTGTATCAGCCTCCACCACTTCCTCTGTCAGCTCATTCCATATACGTACCACCCTCTGCATGAAAAAGTTGCCCCTTAGGTATCTTTCCCCTCTCACCCTAAACCTATGCCATCTAGTTCTGGACTCACCGACTCCAGGGAAAAGACTTTGTCTATTTACCCTATCCATGCCCTTCATAATTTTGTAAACCTCTATAAGGTCACCCCTCAGCCTCTGATGCTCCAGGGAAAACAGTCCCAGCCTGTTCAGCCTTTCCTTATAGCTCAAATCCTACAACCCTGGCAACTTCCTTGTAAATCTTTTCTGAACCCTCTCAAGTTTCATAACATCTTTATGATAGGAAGGAGGAGACCAGAATTGCACGCAATATTCCAACAGTGGCCTAACCAATGTCCTGTACAGCCGCAACATGACCTCCCAACTCCTGTACTCAATACTTTGACCAATAAAGGAAAGCATACCAAATGCCTTCTTCACTATCCTATCTACCTGCGACTCCACTTTCAAGGAGCTATGAACCTGCACTCCAAGGTCTCTTTGTTCAGCAACACTCCCTAGGACCTTACCATTAAGGTGTATAAGTCCTGCTAAGACTCGCTTTCCCAAAATGCAGCACATCGCATTTATCTGAATTAAACTCTATCTGCCACTTCTCTGCCCATTGGCCCATCTGGTCAAGATCCTGTTGAAATCTTAGGTAACCTTCTTCACTGTCCACTACACCTCCAATTTTGGCGTCATCTGCAAACTTACTAAATGTACCTCTGATGCTCGCATCCAAATCATTTATGTAAATGACAAAAAGTAGAGGACCCAGCACCAATCCTTGTGGCGCTCCATTGGTCATAGGCCTCCAGTCTGAAAAACAACCCTCCACCACCACCCTCTGTCTTCTGTATCCAAATGGCTAGTTCTTCCTGTATTCCATGAGACCTAATCTTGCTAATCAGCCTACCATGGGGAACCTTGTCGAACGCCTTACTGAAGTCCACATAGATCACATCTACCGCTCTGCCCTCTTTGTTACTTCTTCAAAAATTCAATCAAATATGAGAGACATGATTTCCCATGCACAAAACCATGTTGACTATCCCTAATCAGTCCTTGTCTTTCCAAATACATATACATCCAGTCCCTCAGGATTCCCTCCAACAACTTGCCAACCACTGATGTCAGGCTCACTGTTCTATAGTTCCCTGGCTTGTCCCTACCACCCTTCTTAAAAAGTGGCACCACGTTAGGCAACATCAAGTCTTCCAGCACCTCACCTGCGACTATTGATGATACAAATATCTCAGCAAGAGGCCCAGCAATCACTTCTCTAGCTTCCCACAGAGTTGTAGGGCGGCACGGTGGGACAGTGGTTAGCACTGCTGCCTCACAGCGCCAGAGACCCGGGTTCAATTCCAGACTCAGGCGACTGACTGCGTGGAGTTTGCACATTCTCCCCGTGTCTGCGTGGGTTTTTCCGGGTGCTCCGGTTTCCTCCCACAGTCCAAAGATGTGCAGGTCAGGTGAATCGGCCATGCTAAATTGCCCGCAGTGTTAGGTAAAGGGGTAAATGTAAGGTTTACGCTTCGGCGGGTCGGTGTGGACTTGTTGGGCCGAAGGGCCTGTTTCCACACTGGAAGTAATCTAATCTAATCTGATCAGGTCCTGGGGATTTATCCACCTTTATGCATTTTACAACATCCAGCAACACCACCTGTGTAATATGGACATTTTTCAAGATGCCACTACCTATTTCCCTGCATTCCGTATCTTCCATGCTCTTCTCCACAGTAAACACTCATGTAAAATATTTGTTTAGTATCTCACCCATTTCTTCACTTCCACACATAGGCTGCCCTTGCAGATCTTTGAAGGGCCGTATTTTTTCAATAATGTATTTGTAAAATCCCTTTGGATTCTCCTTAATTGTATTTGCCAAAGCTATTTCATGTCCCCTTTTTGCACTCCTGATTTCCCTCTTAAGTATACTCCTACTGCCCTTATACTCCGCCAGGGATTCACTCAATCTCTGCTGTCTACACCTTCCTCCTTTTCCTGAACCAAAATCTTAATTTCTCTCGTCATCCACCTTTCCCTGCACCTACCAGCTTTGCTTTTCACCCTAAGAGGTGCACAATGTCTTTGGACTCTCATTTTTGAAGGCTTCCCATTTTCCAGCCGTCTTGTTACGAGCGAACATACACCCCCCAATCAACTTCTTTCCCGATACTGTCACAATTGTCAAATTTAAGTCTTCAACTTTTAGATCCAGACTATCCTTTCCCATCATTATTTTAAAACTAATAGAATTATGGTCACTTGCTCCAAAGTGCTCCCCCACTGACACCTCATTCACTTGCCCTGCCTGGTTTCCCCAAGAGTAGGTCACGTTTTGCACCTTCCTCTAATAGATACATTCATATGCCGATTCAGAAAATTTTCTTGTACACACTTAAATTTCTCTCCATCTAAATTCTTTACACTATGGCAGTCCCAGACTCTGGTCATCCCTTTCTTATTTCTCAGTTGCATCCAAATAACTTCCCTGGATGTATTCCCAGGAATATTTTCCCTAAATACAGCCATGTTATCCCGAATCTAAAAAAACACCATTTCCCTCTCCTCTCTCGTCCCCTTTCTATCCTCCCTATAGCATCTGTATCCTGGAACACTAAGCTGTCAGTTCCGTCCATCCCTGAGCCACATCTGTCATAATTATGATATCACAGTCCCATGTTCCTAACCATGCCCAGAGTCCATCTGCCTTACTTGTTAGGCCTTTTGCATTGAAATAAATGCAATTTAATTTATTCGCCTTACTTCGTTCTCTACTTTGTTCCTGTATGCCCTGTTTGACTTACTGTTTCCCAACCACTGATCACTTTCCTCACTATTTCCCTGCATGCCGCTTTATTATTTAAATCCTCTCACGCAGCTCTAGCTGATATATTGGTCCCTTTCCAATTCCAGTGCACTCTTCTCCTTATACAGGTCACTTCTACCCAGAAGAGATTTCAATGATCCAAAAATGTGAATCCTTCTTCCCTGCACCAACTCCTCAGCCATGCCTTCATCTGCTCGATCCTCCCATTCCTACTCACTAATTTGCGGCACTGGACGTAATCTAGATATTACTACCCTCAAGGACCTACTTTTTAAAATTCTTGTCTATCTTCCCATACTCTCTCATCAGAAACTCATTCTTTTCAGTTCCTATGTCGTTAGTTCCAAAGTGTACAATGACCTTCTGCTGGTCCCACTCTCCTTTGGAGAATATACTATCTCTGAAATATCCTTGATCCTGGCTCCAGACAGGCAACACACCATTCTGTCATCTTGCAGTCGGCTGCAGAATAGTCTGTCCGTGCCTCTAATTAGTGTCCCCTATCACAATCGATCTCTTGGAACCTGGCACATCCCTCATTACATTAGAGCCAGTCTCCGTACCAGAAACCTAGCTGCCAGTGCTACATCCCCAGAGCATCCATTACCCCCTTCTTCTCCAAACAGCATACTTGAGATGGGAATAGCCACCATAGACTCCTGCACTACCTGTCTCCCTTTCCTAACTTTCCTGGAGGTTACCCATCTACCTAACTGTAACTTCAGTTTATTTCTGTCCCTGCAACTGTCATCCATCACAACCTACAAATTCCTAATTGCTCCTAGCTATTGCTCCAACTGATCCATGCGATCCAATAGGATTTGCAACCAAACACTTACTGCAGACATCATGGGTAACGTGGAAACTCTCCCAATTCCAACTGAAAGAGCACATCACAGTACTAAAGGCATCTTTGCACCTTAACCAAAGACCCAGAAAATAGCAGTCTTACTGCTCTAAAAAACTGTTCCAGAATAGCTTACCAGCTGTGTTTAATCATGAGACAGACCTCAATAACCACATATAATGAATAAACCCCACTCTATTCATTGTAGATTTACAAAAGAAAACCTGTAAGGTTACACGTTAAAAAGCCACTTAGGGGTTCCCCTGCTGAGAGATCCCAGAGGTCAGCTGTGAATTTCACTTTTATCCCCCAGAGAAGAACTCCAAATGTCCAGATACGGGAAAGCAGACAGCAACTGTACAGGTTACAGAGAGAAAGTGTGAAGCCGCTGGAATACTGGAAGAGCAGGCTTTGCATCTGTCTCGTGTGTCTGGAGAAAGCCAATTATTTTCCCCCACTAGCTGCTGTAATCTGTCACCAGTAACTAATAAATTTTGTCATTTAGTGTACTAGTCTCTGCAAAAATGTAAAAACATCTGAAGAAAGGAGACCAACTATTGCTCCAGATTTTATTTCCTCCACCTAAAACGCCAAAAAGTTATTTTGTTTGTCTGTCAGTCTGTGCGCGCGCACATGGGCTGTAATTTCAACTCAGTTAAAAGATAATAGTTTATAGTTTTGTCCATTTGCATTAAATAGTTCTTACCAAGTACACGATCCTGATCAGTGCTCACTGTTAGACTGATTGCATTTTGAATGCTTTGATTAAAATCAATAACTTTCTGGTCACCTCAAAAGTAGTAGAGCTCAAGTATCAGTGCACTTTGAGTCTTAACTGTATCTTGATCATAATTCATATTTTAACAATTTAAAACCTAATTCCTAAACTACGCAACTGCTGAAAATGGAGCATATGATTGAGAAATTGATAAACTACCCTGAAATAAACGCAACTCAAAAACCAGATTGGGGGGCCTAAGAGGTCAGAGCAGACAATTCTGGGAAAGGAGGTCATAAAGCTACATTAGAGATTATTCAAATGGATTACTGATATAAGGAACAAGTTTGAAAGTAAAATAATTCATCTGCATTTCTGGTTCAATCATTCCAAAACATGCCACACTGCCATGGAAATGATAATCTAGAGTGAATAAAATTATTTTATTTAATTTAGCTGTATGTGTTTGCTGACAGAAGTCTGGGGACAGACAAAGGCAGCAATAGCTTTGCTATGGTGAGACTGCATCTCACTAATTGGAAGAACCCACAAGAGACAATGCTTGAACTTACTAACTTCACCAAATGGAATGCAAGTGAGACTCACTCTCCATTTAAATTTCATGAGGGAATGGTTTGCATTTATTTACAGCTAGTAAGAGCAATCTGTAAATGGTCTTCACAGAACCTTGCAGCAGAAAGTATCAGCGGAGTTGGTTTGGGAAGCTCTGACAAGACAGTAGAATATCTGCTGACATCCCAAACACAGAGCTGAGGCATCCACAATCAAAGTTGTCAAAGGAAAAGATGAAAGTTACCTAGTCAAAACGTTAATGGAAGGATACCTTAGAATCTTACTTTGGGAGGGCAGCTGGAATACTAAAGAGAATTAAAGCAAATGCCAGATGGATGTGTGTGTGTCTGTGTTTGGAATGGGGTAGGGAGCTGAAGTAAAAAGTAGAACTGCCTTTATAGCACAATTTCCTACAAGCTTGAAAAACATCAGTTAGGAGAAAGGGAGGACTGCAGATGCTGGAGATCAGCGTCGAGACAGTGTTGCTGGAAAAGCACAGCAGGTTAAGCAGCATCCGAGAAGGAGAATTGACATTTCGGGCATAAGCCCTTCATCAGGAATCAATCATTCCAGCAACACACACAACAGATGTCTCACTTATTCCCCTACATCCTGTACCCTGCCACTTTCAAGTTGAACTGTCCTAGTTCTTCCTTTGGAACCAAACCCCATTTGCTCCTTTCCTTTTCGCGTACTACAAGCGAAAGCAGTGTTGAATGCATTCAGTAAGTCTCACCCATTTAACCCAAGAACAATTAAAACCCTCCAATCTTACCAACCCATTTCTACACAACTGTCTGCTTTGACCTCTTCCAAAAAATTAAATCTGTAAAGTCTTGGGATTACATAGAACATATAGAACATAACAGCGCAGTACAGGCCCTTCAGCCCTCGATGTTGCGCTGACCTGTCATACCAATCTGAAGCCCATCTAACCTATACTATTCCATGTACGTCCATATGCTTGTCCAATGACGACTTAAATGTACTTAAAGTTGGCGAATCTACTACTGCTGCAGACAAAGCATTTCATATCCTTACTATTCTCTGAATAAAGAAACTACCTCTGACATCTGTCCTATATCTATCACACCTCAATTTAAAGCTATGCCCCCTTGTGCTCGCCGTCACCATACTTGGAAAAAGGCTCTCCCTATCCATCCTATCTAACCCTCTGATTATCTTATGTGTCTCTATTAAGTCACCTCTCAACCTCCTTCTCTCTAACAAAAACAGCCTCAAGTCCCTCAGCCTTTCCTTGGAAGACGTTCCCTCCATACCAACCAACATCCTAGTAAATCTCCTCTGCACCCTTTCCAAAGCTTCCACATCCTTCTTATAATGCGGTGGCCAGAACTGTACACAATACTCCAAGTGCGGCCACACCAGAGTTTTGTACAGCTGTTGCATAACCTCATGGTTCCGGAATGCGATCCCTCTATTAATAAAAGCTAAAACACTGTATGCCTTCTTAACAATCCTGTCAACCTAGGTGGCAACTTTCAAGGATCTGTGTACATGGACACCGAGATCTCTCTGCTCATCTACACTACCAAGAATCTTACCATTAGCCCAGTACTTTGCATTCCGGTTACTCCAACCGGAGTGAATCACCTCACACTTGTCCGCATTAAACTCTATTCGCCACCTCTTAGCTCAGCTCTGCAGCTTATCTATGTCTCTCTGTAACCTACAACATCTTTCCTCACTATCCACAACTCCACTGACCTTAGTGTTATCTGCAAATTTACCAACCCACCCTTTTACGCCCTCATCCAGGTAATTTATAAAAATAATGAACAGCAGTGGACCCAAAACCAACCCTTGTGGTACACCACTGGTAACTGGACTCCAGGATGAATATTTCCCATCAACCACCACCCTCTGGTCTTCTTTCAGCAAGCCAATTACTGATCCAAACTGCTATATCTCCCACAATCCCATTCCTCCGCATTTTGTACAATAGCCTACTGTGGGGAATCTTATCTAACACCTTGCTGAAATCCACATACACCACATCAACCGGTTTACTCTCATCTACCTGTTTGGTCACCTTCTCAAAGAACTCAATAAGGTTTGTGAGGCACGACCTATCCTTTACAAAACCGTGCTGACTATCCCTAATCAAATTATCATTTTCTAAATGATTATCTCTTATAATCTTTTCCAACACTTTACCAACAACTGAAGTAAGGCTCACTGGTCTATAATTACCAGGGTTGTCTCTACTCCCCTTCTTGAACAGTGGAATCACATTTGCTATCCTCCAGTCTTCTGGCACTATTCCTGTAGACAATGACTATTTAAAGATCAATGCCAAAGGCTCAGCAATCTCCTCCCTGGCTTCCCAGAGGATCCTAGGATAAATCCCATCCGGCCCAGGGGATTTATCTATTTCACACTCTGCAGAATTTCTAATACTTCTTCCTTGTGAACCTCAATCCCACCTAGTCTAGTAGCCTGTATCTCAGTATTCTCCTTGACAACATTGACAGTATTCACTCTAGAAAACGACAAAAAATATTCATTTAGTGCTTCCCCTATCTCCTCCGACTCCACACACAACTTCCCACTACTATCTTTGATTGGCCCTAATCTTACTCTCGTCATTCTTTTATTCCTTAAATACCTATAGAAAGCCTTAGGGTTTACCCTGATCCTATCTGCCAACAACTTCTCACGTCTTCTCCTGGCTCTTCTGAGCACTCTTTAGGTCTTTCCTGGCTGCCTTGTAACCCTCAAGTGCCCTAACTGAGCTTCACATCTCATCCCATCCTAACATAAGCCTTCTTCTTCCTCTTGACCAGAGATTCCACTTCCTTTGTGAACCAAGGCTCCTGCGCTCTACAGTTTCTTCCTGCCTGACAGGTAAATACTTATCTAGAACACACAGCTTTTCTTTGAATAAGCTCCACATCCCCTGCAGTTTCCTTCCCCATCCCATGTTTCCTAAATCTTGCCTAATCGCATCGTAATTGCCTTTCCCCCAGCTGTAACTTTTGCCCAGTGGTATACACCTATCCCTTTCTATCACTAAAGTAAACATAACAGAATTGTGAACGCTATCACCAAAGTGCTCACCTACTTCCAAGTCTAACACCTGGCCGGGCTCATTACCCAGTACCAAATCTAATGTGGCTTTGCCCCTTGTTGGCCTGTCTACATACTGTGTCAGGAAGTCCTCCTGCACACACTGGATAAAAACTGACCCATCTATTGTACTCACACTAGTATTCCCAGTCAATATTTGGAAAGTTGAAGTCCCCCATGACAACTACCCTGTCTCTCTCACACCTATCGAGAATCATCTTTACAGTGGATTCCTTTCAATTAAGGGACCAGTTATAAATCAAATTTAAAGTTTCCTTTCAGAAGCTGAAATCTATTCCACAGCAAGTATTGCCATAACCCATCACTTAGTGTGCTCTTGATTTTAAAAAAATTATTAGCAGCTTGGATGTTTCTGAAACAAAGCTTCAGTTAAAATAACATAATTGTCTCTTCTTCCACAATGGCAACTATTTCTCATTCTCCAAGTTTATTCTTTACATGTTAGTGTACATATACAAATCCTTTCCCTCCCCATTACTTTGTTACGGTCCTCCTCCATAGCTATCATTAATTCTCAGTGTCCTCCATTTTCACTCCTCTTTATCCTCATTTAATATTTGGTGCCGTTCACCATAACCACTGTTCTGTTAGCTTCGCCTGCCACTAGAAACATAACCCCCACCTCTCAATGTTTTAATCCTACCCCATAATCAAATTAACTTCTGTATTGCTTAAGCTAACTTAAGCGTGGTGTGTAGACTGTAATGTGGGTGAGTACAAGGCCAAAAGCAGTTAAGTTCAAATAATTTCAATTTGAGTCATGTAGAGCATTTCAGCCTTAAGTTTCATAGATCCTCTATTGCCCTGACAAGCAATTTGTGGAATTCACAGTCCGTTGTAGATTAAGAACTGCAATTTATGCTTTACATGTGGAGAGAAAAGAAGCATAATTTGATGAAAAGAAAGGGAAGGCAGATCAAAACAGGGAAGAAATATTCAATTAAATTGGGAGAGAAAAATAGTGACAAAATAATTTCAGGAACTGCTGTCCAAAGAACAGGGGAGAGATAAATGACACCCATCAGATTTGTGGAGCAGTTAATATTTTAAATGAAAATGAAAATTCCTCGCAAATACATTTCTAACAATTTTAATAAACTGAGTAAAGTGAAAACATAAAATTAAAATGTAACATAATGGGAGGTTTGGAAAAGTTCTACTTGGAACACAGGGTTGAAACTGAGTACTTTAAGCATTAAGCCACTTTTTTCTTTGTTACAAACAGTTAAAGCTAAACAACAGGCAGTTTCTAACATTTTGAAATTTAAAAATATTGAGAACACATTCATTGTCCAAAAACCATAACAACAATTGCTGTTAAAATGGATAAAAGGAACCTAATGATGTGGTTTTTAAAAAAAAAACTACAAGTCCAAAATAATACTAAAGTGCAATAATAACTGGAGAAACCTATGTTTAAAATATTCATCATTAATGTTGTTGCATAAAAGCTAAAAGTTGTTTACTACACAAATTATCAGGACTAGATACACAGGATTATAAAATTCTTAATTTTAAATCAACTCTGATTCCAGACAATAAATTTCTGCTACAATCTTAACAACATAAGGAAACAAAAAGGTTGAAATTAAACTTCCCTTGGTCTTCATTTTCAGCTTTACAAACCAAAATTTATTAACCATTTTTCCACCCTCTCAAATATAATTTAAACTATTTTTTAAAGTCTATGATAAAATATGGAAAATAAGTGCACTCCAATCTGTGGCCAACAGAAAGAAACGTAAGTGGATTATGATGTTACAATTCAAAGAGTCCTTATTTTCCACATCGAAATCGAAAAGAATTCGTTTAGAGTAATTATTCCATCAATTGCTTTACTGTGCACACTAATGAGATATTATTTTGTTACTAATCTAACCAAGCAGCCCAAGTGGGCATTTATTTTGCCAAGTGGGCAAAAACAATTCCCAACTTACACACAGTTCTCTTCAGTCCAGTTAGGAATCCTAAAACCTCTTTCTGTACCATATGATTCTATTTCTATGTTGCCCTCTAAACTTTATTTGCAAGTCACTAACCAAATAAAATCTTAACTGCTGACTAAATTGAATTCTCATGCCATTTCTATATAGGCATAGTCAATTATGGTCACTTGTATTGAGGATTTGCTATAAAGGGCCACCTTCATGTCTACGTAAAAGCATCATGTGAAGTAACCTTTAATATTTGTTGTTTAATACACAATTCAGTTTTAAATCTGTCAATTAAATTTATTCAATTAAGTTGCACATTTCACCTATAGAGCTCTTGCAAAGGAAAGCAACTGACACTACATAAACCCCGTGCAGAGAAAATACAGCAAAAACAATAGCCAAAAGAATGTGAAACTTGCAGCAAATTACATCAGGAAATATGCCTTAATCACCTCTTCACCATTATAGTTCTGCTGTTAAAAGATCATATTTAATCAGAGATTAACTTTTCACTGTGGAAAAGATCCACATAGAGCTTAATAGAGAAACGATGAACCATTCACAGAATTTAATATCATGAACTGGTTTTGACGCGCAATAGTTATTTTCTCATATTCCCAAATCTTCTAACTTCCTCCTGTATTTTGCTTATTCTTCCTTAAATTTATGTTCCCTTCTAATCCTTTTTCTTACCTCTTCCTTCCCTTTCTTCCCTCTCTTTTAATAGATCTTCCCTTCTTCTCTCTTTGCTTTCTTCCCCTTTTCCCTCTTCCCATTATTGGTTGTGGACTGAAGGTTGAGTAAACATACAACAGTTCATACATCTTTCTCCATTTATAACCTTACCATATTAAACTAATTTATTTTAAAATCAAATTGATAAAAAAACGCAACAGCAAAAACAAACAAGTTACAACAGCTCTTAATTAAAATTAATGACCTTAACAATAGTGTCCTATAACTGAGATTTTCACAGGCAAAGGATCTTTTTAAAAGCCCTTTCCTTACTATTTACATTAATTGATCAAGGAGCTGAGAAACAATGATCAGATGTAGAATTCCCAACTCTATTTTTAGCGATTGCCATGTGGCCAGATTGACCAGTGGCCATAAGGTAACACTCAGGGCACTGATCTATGAACATGTTAGCAAGAAATACTTTACTCTGCTTTTTTATTTAAAAAAAAGCGATGACATGTTCAAGAGATCCAACACCTTCACCAAAATCTAGAATAAAGAATTTCAACTCGCACACATCTGTTTGTAAACACTCTATGGTGTTTAAACTGATGAGAACCACAGATAAGGACACACAAACTAATGCAAATAAAACTTAATTTGTTCACAAGAGAAAAGTACTTGATAACAAAAACGTTTGGCTCTTGAAATGATTTCAGAGAGGCAAAAATGTGTGTTGTCATTGTATCGGCTGAATTTTATTTTTAAACCTCCTGCAGAGTTCTGGAATAAGGGACAATTTTAGTAGAACTGACTGATGTGGCAACGTTCAATGACCACAGAATAGCACAAGAACCTGTCCTCTTAAAGACAAAGCTCTAAACCGGCAGTATCTTTTTATAATACAATTGAATGCCAACAAGCATGATTGTTAAAATACCAATTCAGCTGCAGGAAGACTCTTTGGATCTCAAGGACAGAAGACAAATGAAAGAAAATTACTTTAAAACCACCTACTTAATATTAGTCATTAATTAACCTTAGAGGTTTATGAATACTTATGGTAAATTTCTTCTTTGTAAACTATTTTTCCCAGATTTCCTTTAACACCAAATTTAAATATGTCAACGCATTGTGCATTTACCATTCCAAAATCACTTAAGAACATGTGGCCCATACACAATCATCCACTGAACATAAATGTTACTGGTTTCTATTTGTCCACTGTTCCAATTAATCCATTAATTCTAGAACATTTCATGTGTGTTGAATTGAGCAATGTCTATTCCTCTCCCTTGCAATCAAACCCAGGCACTATTTAAAAAAAAAATCACAAATACAAACTAACATAGATACTAGATATTTGAAACAATCATAAATTTTCCCACAGGTCTGGCAGAGTTCTGAAGATATAGTTAGAGCTAATGCTTCGGTTTCATCAGAACCTACCCAGACAATGTTCAGCATCAATAGCCTTTAGGGGAGTTGAAGTGTTTGCTCGTACGGTTTGGAAGGGCTTAAACTAGAATGGCAAAGGGGTGGGAACCTGAGCAGGGACAGGAGCAACAGAAACAAGGATAAAAATAAAAGGCAAGGAGACAGAATGGTCAAGAACCAAAGTTGAAGGCAAAAAAACAAAAAAGAGTGATAAACAAAGAGGGCCATATCGTGTACGATAATGCTAAGATGACTAATTAGACAAATCTAGAGGCTTGCATTTTAATGCATGGAGTGCTTGTAATTAGGTAGATAAATTAATAGCATAAATAGATATAAATGATTATGACATAGTTGTGATTTCAAAAGATATGGCTGCAGGGTGATCAAGGGTGGGAATTATTTGGGAAGGGCAGACAAAAGGAAAGCATGTCGGGTGGCATTGCAAGTGATGGAGGATATCAATGCCACACCAAGGAAAGATATTGGCTCAGAACATCATGATGTTGAATCTGTTTTGGGAGATAAACATTAGGAGCATTAAGTGTGGTTAGGACTGTCTTCATCCCCCCAAACAGTAGTGAAGATGTAGAGAAAGGCATTAAACAACAAATCAGAGATACATGCAATAAAATAAATCACGAGTGACTTGAATTTACATACAGATTGGGCAAACCAAACTTGCAACAGTATTGTGGAGGAAGATTTCTTGGACTCTATATGCGATCATTCTTTTTCTAAACCCAATACAGTATACGGAGGGACTACAGAACAGACTATTCTAGACTAGACATTATGCAATGAGAAAATATTAATCAACAATATTATGTGGGGTCTCAAACAGATTCATTTAAAACACTGGTTTAGTAATCCAATAAATTAAAAGTTGTCAACCTAGTGTATGCAGTGCGCATCATGCTCTCAGTTATCAAGAAAGGTCACTGTATCTGAAACATTAATTCTGCTTTCTCTCTATAACTGCCACCAGACCTGCTGCTTTCCAATAATTTACTTTTTTGTTTCGGATTTCAACCATCCACAATTCTTGATTTTTTTCACTGCACTCATAACGAGTCCAGAACTGTGTGGTTTTTTTTGGGCGGGGGGGGGGGGGGGGGGGGGGGGTAAGAAGGTGGCGGGAGAAACGTCTCAGACTAAAGATCAGGGTATGTCATTTAGGACTGAGAGCACGAGAAATTCCTTCACCTAGAGAGTGTTCAGCCTGAGAATTCTCTGTCACATAAAGCAGTTTAGGCTATAACACAAATGTTTTCAGCAATGAGATATAGTTCCTAGGGCTAAGTGGATCAAACTGGATGTGGCAAAAGCAGGAACAAAGACAAATGCCTTCTACTGGAAATAGATTTTAGAAATCCACACAGCAAAACCTCCAAAAAGATTTCTGAATTGCATTCTGTTCCTGCAATTTGAGCTTATATTTTTTCTTGTTTTCAGCAAATCTGATCTTGTGCCCATATAGCCAACTTGCAAGTGTTATCTTCTCAACTTTGCTTTCCAAACTGGAGTGCCAGTGCTCTTGTTTTCCTTTACTATTCTCAATTACCCTAGTTGGCGAGATGATGGATACAGTATTAAAAGTTATATACAGCCTGGGAAACTACAACTTACAGATTGGTTGTATCAAACAACTCTTGAGACTAGGAGGTATAATGACATAGAAACAGGCCTTTTGGCCCAACAGGTTGATGCCAAGATTTATGATTCATTTTCATCTAATTCTACAGTTATAACCACTGAATCTTCTGCCTTGCTTACCAAGCTGTCCTAAATGTACTTAGACTATACATTTCAATCTCTCAACGTTATAGTGAATTCCACTTTCTTGCCATTCTTTAGGTAAAGATTATTCTGGAATCCCGTATTGGAATATTTGATGACCACCTGATATTGATAACCTATAGCTATGCTCCTTCCACAGAATTAACATAGACCAAGACTGTTCATACATTCCCAACATGTATTATTCTTATAAATCTCCTATCCAGCCTGCATACCTTATTTCTAATAGGGCAACCAGAACTGCAAACAGTAATCAGAGTTAGGTCAAACCAAGGCTTGATAGGTTTAGCACAAGTTCCTTAATCTCCTATCTTTCTAGAAATAAACTCTTGCATTTGATATTTCTTTTTAAATGACACTGCTAATCTGTGGCACAGGTCTTCGTAACAATAAACTTAAGTATTCCTTAGGAATATGTGATTAATTTAAAATTAGTCATATTTATCAAAATGTTGATTAATTACAATGGATCAACAACTTTTTTGTCATTCAATTTTTGATCAAGACATCAAACATATGCCAAAAAAAGGTTTGTACCATTATACAGAACATACAATAATCTTCACAGAAATAGAAATTGTATTTAAAGTCATATTATTGAAATGTGATTTGTGCACTGAACTAGGGAAACATTTTCGAAAGCATTCAATTTGAATGCAAAATGCTTTCAACTATACAAAATAATTCCAGAGACTATGCCACTTAACAGGTTGTATTATGACATTAACTTTATTACTTGCAAGGCTACATCAATCCTTCTGTCACACTCGTTGCCTGTAACTGAATACAAAAATCAACTACAAATGTCTGCTTTATTCAACTAAAAAAAAGAATAGGACCGATAGAAACCAGTAATTGTACACAGAAATCTTTGTTTGAGTCAAATAATTAAGCCTTTGCTAATTTTTAGAATAAATCAACATTTTAAGGTTGTTAACAGGTACATCTGCTAGTTATGAAAGTATATGATTGGTCATTAATAAATATACTTGATTGTTATAGTTTTATATTATTTATATTATTTACAAAAACAGTTCAGTTCTAACATTTCTTATTATGCCTAAAATAGCTTTAAATTTGACATCAATTTCCCAGGATAGAAGTTGTTTACATACCTTGATTGGCCTGACGTGGAGGAGGAGGAGGAGGAAAATGATGGTATTGCTGGGAGATTATCTTGTGTACATTGAACAGGATACACTTCAGATAAACTGTTCAAATTGGGAGACACTGCATGAAGAAAAAATGAATTATACAACATACTCTAAAATATGTATTTTATGAAGGCTGTTAATTTAACATTGCTCCGGGAGTTTCTAGTCTTCACACTAATTGGAAATAAGGGCAGTTGGAAGGTTACATGATTAGTGCCACCTTGGTTCAGTTACTGAATTCTGCACGTCTGAATCAGAAGGCTACACATTACTCGAGGTTTGAACATAAAATCCAGGCGACACTTCCATTATGTTACAGAAGGAGTTTTGCGCTGTCTGAAGTGCTTACTTATGGATGTGCCTTAACTCAATTTTCCTCTCAAGTGGATGCAAAGATCTCACAGCTTTGCATCAACATTTATTCATTAAGCCAGATCACAAAAACCAGTTGTCAGGTCATTATTAGATTTTTTTAAGGGACCTTGTTGGGTGCAAATTAGCAGTTTTTATTTAAAAACATTACACCAGAAGTATTTCATTGGTCATAAAACACTTGGGACATCAGGAATTTTGTGAAAGAGTTTATAAATTCAACTTTTACTTCAAATTTACTCTTATTCTTACTTCTAAGCAAATGTACCTTACCTCTTGTATGTACCTACTGCTAGTTCAGTTAAAATAGGGTAGCTTCATGACAAATTCAACTGTGGATACCAATTTTCTAAAAATGTATTTTAAAATTAGTTGATGCAATTACAAAATACTTGAAGGATTAGGTAGCAAAGAAGTGGATGCTCAAGCTCCATCATGTTAAACATTATCGTTTAGTAAACAGAAAACACCATGTAGATTCTCCCACAGGAATTGAGAGGGGGGGTAGGTAGAAAAGACACAAAATTGATGTCTTTAAATGCACAACCCAATGTTCAGCCATCGAATTAATCTGCTAAAGCCCCATTCATAGGTCATTCACCCTCAGAATAAGGCAAGATAAATAGCAATTGAATCTCAAACTGGACAATATTCTGAGAAAATAATTTAGTTTATTTTAAAAAACTTTGTTATTAATACAAACTAGAGAAGCTAGATTTTTATATCTTTAACAAATATCAGAAAGTTAACATCATGGTAGAGCCAATAAATAACAGAACAAGTTGGTTCATAAGTGGAATGAACTGCCAGAGGAAGTGGGAGATGCAGGTTGAATGGGAACGGTTTAGAGGGATGTGGACCAAAAGCAGGCAAGTGAGACTAGTTTAGTTTGGGAAACCTTGTCAGCATAGGCGAGTTGGACCGAAAAGTTTGTTTCCGTGCTGTATGACTTTGAATCTATAAATATCTTAAGTAAAATTATATAGCAAGATATTTGAAAAAATAAAGTTTAAGAGCTGAAACAGTTAGTGGGAATATAAATAAATGTTTGAGGATACTGCAGGGACATACATGGCATCTAAAAAAGCTGCTCACTGAATACAAAAGTAGAAGTAATATGGTAGTTTCACTATTGCCGTCGGAATGATTCCTGTGGAATTGTAAACAGTTTTCCTCCAATATACTGAAGGCACATTGCAAGTTGTGATGAACTTGATCCCACATGTGGAGATTGAACATGGATCTCAATCTCAAAGTATGGCTTTACAATTTACTAGTGACATTCATAATTTAAAGTATGATTCAAACTGGAGTACACAAAGTAAGTGAACAACTGAGTTAATGGATTCAATTTTATTTTAAGTGTAGGGTTTCTTTCACAATGAAAGCGTTTAACATTCAGCAAAAATAGAGTCATACTGGCATAACGTGGGGAGGATAATATGAGTCTGGGTGGGATGCTCTTCAGAGGGTGGTGTGGACTTGATGGGCAACTGACTTCCTTCCACGGTGTAGGGAAACTATGAAAGAGGCTCCATGTGCGCAACTATGGACATAAGCTTTCCAACAAATTTTGTCTCAAATCAATGAGGTGTCAATTTTTCAAACTTTTTTTGGGAGAAACTCTAGGCCCGTCATTTGTTATCCGAAGTGTGCCTCAGAATGCACGGAACTGAAAAAATGTGGAATTACCAACAGTCATTTCTGGATTTCTGCATGCTGTGCAGTTTTGCTTTTAGTTTTGGAAGAGTAATAACAGTAATTACCAAGTTTCACTGCCAGTTTCTGCTAGGGCAGAAGAGCAAAACTAAAAAATTCTTCACTTGGAATTTCTATAACATTCAAAACAAAATTGATAAACGGAAAACAGAAATGGAAATAAATAAGTATGATCTGATCAGGTGGTCATTACAGACATGGCTGAAAAGTAGATTGGGAATTCAACATTGAAGGTTACATGCCATTTAGGAAACAGAGGAAGCTAGGAAAGGTGGCTGTGTTAATCATTGGTATCCCTATAATAAGGAGAGATGTAGCAAATCAGGAGTTAAGAAGGTTACCTCAGAGTACAATGGGATTTGATCAGGTAGGGCAATGGGTTGAGGAGTGGCAGTTGGAGTTTAATTTAGATAAATGCGAGGTGCTGCATCTTGGAAAGGCAAATCAGGGCAGGACTTAGACACATAATGGTAACGTGCTGGGGAGTGCTGCTGAACAGAGACCTTGGAGTGCAGGTTGATAGTTCATTGAAAGTGGAGTCACAGGTAGATAAAATAGTGAAGGCAGCATTTCTTGTGCTTGCTTTCATTGTTCACAGCATTGAATATAGGAGTTGGGAGGTCATGTTGCGGCGATACAGGCCTTTGGTTAGACCACTTTTGGAATACTGCATGCAATTCTGTTCTCCCTGGTATAGAATGGATGTTGTGAAACTTGAAAGGATTCAGAAAAGATTTAAGAGAATGTTGCCATGATTGGACGGTTTCAGCTACAGAGAGGGGCTGGGGCTATTTTCCCTGGATCATTGAGATCATGGATAGGGTAAATAGACAAGGTCTTTTCCCCTGGTGGGGAGAGTCCAAAACTCGAGGGCACAGGTTTAAGGTGAGAGAGGAAAAGACTGAAGAGGGACTTAGGGGAAACATTTTCCACACATAGTGGTGCACATATGGAAAGAGCTGCCACTGGAAGTGATGGAGGCTGGTATAATTAGAACATTTAAAAGGCATCTGGATGGGCATATGAATAGGAAGGGTTGACAGGGATATGGGCCAAATGCTGGCAAATGGGACCAGATTTATTTAGGATACCTGGTCAGCGTGGAGGAGTTGGAGTGAAGGGTCTGTTTCCACGCTGTACATTTCGTAACTTTATGACTAATTCCAAAACACTTGAGGCGCAGAACAAAACGTGAAATAAAATTATAAACCACTTGATGACTTAGTCACCAATATCCTGGTTGGCTGATTATTAGCTTCTCTTTTCCAATTAAGCCTAAGCCCATCAGGGTAATTACCACCAAACCACTGGCACATGGAAGAAGTCATAAGACAGACCCAGAACACAAGCAAGAGGCCCAAATCACAACAGCAGAGAGAAACCTGGTAACAGCAATGTCCTTCATGGATAAAAAGTTGACACACCATGATTTTGCACTTATAATAATGCAGCAACATGAACATACAGGAAGTCTTAAATACAGTAAAGAAAATGAAAAACGTTTTCAATTTCATACAACTCATTAGGACTTATAGAAATTATGCAAAAACATTAGCAGGATACTTAAAGACATGTACCTTCTTAAAAGCAATTCAAAACAAAGACGAGGGTTTTAAAAGGGAAAGATACCCTTCATTCCACAAAATTCCCCACTTTCCTACACTTGCCTAAATGCAACTGACCAGGAAGTTCCATAAGTTCAACCTATCCTCTCAGAACAGCCTGAAGAGCAGGACAATCTAGTCATCTCTAGGCAAATATCAACATGTTAACTGGGGAGTTGGAATTTATTTATAAACTATCAGCTGATGAGAGTGTAAATATTTAAAACTATTCCAGTTTCATATGTAGAGGGGTTGGGGTCTTTTGTTCTCTGCTAGGAAAATTATACTTTCTTTTGATAAGACTACATAGTTACAACATATTGCAAGAGATACAAAATCATACAACAATAAAATGCTTTTCACAGGCTAGCTGCACCATATTCTGATGGCATCCAGTATTTTTAAATGCAATGAAAAAAAATTCAATTTGAAAGCAATGTAGATTACTTGCACATTAATTAAGCAGAGGCCAATCAGATCACTCCCTGAAAGGGGGGACTGCGCAAAATAATCAAGTAAAAACGTGTTGCTTTGAGACTCTAATTAGTCTTGCATGACTACTTAGATATCTTCATATCACAATCTGAAGATATTGAAAATCAAGAGTCAGCACCTCAAGAGGATACTGAATTCTATGTAGTGGCATTATTTTTCAAACTCATAACAAAATCTCACCCTCACTCCCAGTGTGGCTTTAAGCAGAAAATAAATTTATGGCCAGTTAAAAAAAAAAACTTCAATTATTGGTTGCATGTTTTTTGAGTAAGATATTTACCAGGACTGATTCGACCGTTATTGTTTTGCCTTTGAAGAAAATCCTTATAGCAAACTGAACACATGCCATTCGTTCGTGGGTTCCCATAAAATCCACAGCCAGTGGTACACAGCATAGGCACTTGAGTCTGATTGGTTTCTTGAGCCATGTTCCTCCAACAGGTCTTGCAAGAGAAAGTTAGAAAATTTCAAGAGTCACGGTCACAAGATAAGACAGATGGAAAACCAGAAACGCAATATAGTTTTGTAAGCTGTACTGACCTCTACGCAAAATACAGCTTGGAAAGAATATTAGGAAAAAAACAACTTTCAAATCAGCGTTTGCAGAATAATTTATTGGCAGATTGCAATTATAATCCTTCTTGTCTGTCAAGATCTTAACTCAATGCAGAGTACTAAGCACTCTAGAACATTGATGATTTGCTGACATTGCAGATATAGCTAAATGCATTTCAAATTAGTAACAGTAATACACTTAATCATAATACACTAGGTTCACACTCAAAATTCACTGCATGACAGTATGCATATATATTTTGGTAAAATTATTCTTATCATCAAGAGCTTTACTTCCATGGAAATTATATGTAGACATTTGTACACAAGCGAGATACATTTAGCTACAGTGTGCCTGTGAATTATTTTCCACAATGATGTGGCTAGAGCACTATGCCTGTCATTTCTGCTGGACTTGATCGATCATAGAAAGGAACCAAACTTTCATCATTCGTTGTCCACAGTTTCATTGTTCTGAACAACTGGGATGACACTGCCTTGTTACCTTTAATTCATAATTTTTAAACAGTTATAAAAAACAAATTTTAATGTAAAAACAGGGTATGGATAATAAAGGGAGTAGTGACTAAGATAACTAAGGTACTTAACGTCACAAAACAGGCACAGTACATTTAAGTCTTGCTCTGGAAGTGGGAGAAATGGCATGAAGAGAATCAAAGAAGGGACAGATTTCCAGAAAATAATGCACAATTACAGTGATACGGTGTTCATACATTTATGAATTTACAAATTTACAAATTAGGGATAGTAGAGAGCAAGGGGTAGAATTAAACTTTAAAAATTTAGAAGCTTGCAGGTTTCACTGCAGGAGCAAAAAGTAAATGAAAACATTCAACTGATTACACAGTTATACAATCAGTGTCAAACAGTACAGCTAGCAAATGTGGACCAGCAACTCAAATGGGCATCTTTCCACAGCTTCAATGCAAAGATAGTTTAGTGATGTCAATTAGTGTGATGCAGCCACCAGACTGTAGCTAGGATACTTTTCCGCCACCTTTCTATTTTCTTTGCTGGTTTAAGGGGCTACAGTGGCAGAGGTCAGTGAATTAACTAACTAAAAGAGCGTCTTTTCATTACAGCCTGTTTGGACACCTCACATCTTTTTCTGGTTAAGAGGTAGGGACATAACCATTGCACGACAACACCCAATGAAGTGTATTGCCTCATGTACAAGGAACATTAGCAAGTTAGACATATGAAGGGATTCAAACTATTTTCACTCAACAGATTCTAAGCTGTTCTGCCTTTTCTTCACCTAAGTCTTGATGACCCCAAGTCTTTGTACAGTCACCAACATCAACCTTTTCAGAACCATTATCTCATACAACAATTTTAAAGCTTAGAAATATAAATTTATAATTTCTGAACTTGGTACTTATCTACGCTACAGTGTGAGGGACCACATTTTTTCCTTTTTAGACTATAAACTGGAATGGAAGTTGTACACCATCGTACACTCAAAATACTAGGAGAGTTTTGCAACTTGGAAAAAAAATCAGGTAGTGCACATTTTTACCTGTGCAACATAATACTGCTTTTTGGAGTAGTCAAGTCGTTACTTTGAGATGGAGTGGCACTAAGAGTTATTGAGTTAAGGAAAGACAGCCTGACAACAGCCCTCAGATTAGCTGAGTTGAAGTTTGTTACAAATCTGTACATACAGGCAAATAGAGAATCTGAACTGAACATCTCTCTCCCCTGATTAAAAAGCAAAAATACCAAAAAGCTGAAAAGAAAGAATCCTAACAAGGAAAGAATTAGGTCCAGTGGATTAATTATCAAAGTAAAGAACAATCCCATTTCTTGAGAACCATCATTATATCAAAAACTGTGGAGACCATTTTACCAATCCTTGACATCTGGACTCACTTTAAGCACACGTCACCTACTAAATCACTGCATAATAATTCAATGTTAAATACGTTCAAAGAAAGAGGAAAATAAGTTACTCTGTTCACTGAAGATTTCAGGTATGCTAGATTAATTATAGAAGACCGTAGCAGAATTTTAGGCTAGAAATTCATCCTTGGATTAAAAATTTTCTACTAACCAACTCGCTCATTAAAATGACTTTAAAGATCAGCATATACCTCAATTTCTTGATTTTTGCATAATTTGTATCCCTGACTGGATACAGGTTTCCCCCACCCCCAGGTTTACCGTAATACTTATTGTTTCGTCAGCACAAGATCAGCTGTCAGTCAATGTGATGTCACTTCAGCAAGCCACACCCACTGCAACACCTTACCCAATGGGGAGGAAACCGGTGAAAATACCAGATACAGTTAATTAACTCAGCTACTTCAAGCAATTTCCTACATATAGGCTTACTTCATCCAAATCTTCTCTCAGAACCACCAACTATTTTGAACACAAAATACTGCAGGAGGGAGAAATACAGAATAGATGCACAAGTACTTCTCTACAAGCACAAATAGAGCAATCACAAGCTGCAATTTGAGTGAGGTGATGATTTAAAACATAAATCAGGCTTTAGTTGTAGCAAAATAACATTGCAAAGGAAAGAAGTTATGCTCAATCTGTACTGAACCTTGTTTAGATCAAATTTATATGGTACTGTATTATACTTCTACTTGACGCTATGAAAAGGTATGGAGACACTAGAAAAGATGCAGAAAAGTTTAAAAGTGACACCACAAATGCATTGATATACAGATCAGGCAAAGATCTGTATATCAATGCAGTCTCTTACTTTGAAAAAAAACAGAACTGCAGATGACCTATTAGAGACCTTTAATACTGAAATGTTTTGAAAGAGGGGATAGAGAGAGATTGTTTCCTCTAATTTGGGGCTACCAAAATGAAGTTATTCAGCAAGAAATAAAATAAGGAATTCAGAAGAAACTTTTTTGTTGCGAAACTCATTGCCAGCGGAGTGGTTAAACTGAATAGTTTGAAAGCATTTAAGGAGCGGTTAGACAAGCAACTGAGGGAGAAGGGATTAGAGGATTGCAATGGGAGATATAGATGAAGAAAGGGAGGACGCTAACCTAGAGCACTACACCAGCATGGGCTTGTTGATTAGGCCAGCCTGTTTATGTCATTCATTGATGCTATGCAATCCTCTGCATTAACAAGATCGCCGAGCGCGGCTATCTCACACAACTCATCTGTAATCGTGTCAAGTTTCACAAACAGGGCTTCCTTAAAGAGCAAAGAGAGGTTCATTACATCGAAATGCATGGGTTGTCCCCAGCAGTAGCAAAATAGATAGCTGGATAACAATATTTTCCCAAATGATTGAAGTAAAACACTGTTGATGCTGGACATACTCAGCAGGTTAAGTAGCGACTATAGAAAAAGCATCAAAAATAACATTTCAAATCAATGGTCACATAATTTGGCTTCTTGCACATTCCCAATTTGAATTGTACCAGCATGGATGACTGTGCCTTCAACTCCACAGTCTCAATGCTCTGGAATTCCCTCCCTAAAACTTCTTTACTATTCACTTATCCCAAACTCTCATGTGGCTAAAGGAATGGCACAAGTGCTTAACCCTTTTGCTGTATGAATATTTTTAACCTTTCAAAAAAAAACACAGTAGAATAGCTACCCCACTACAAAGTTCAAATATCAATGTCCCAAGAATGACCAGATCATCACTATTTCTGGGAACTGATATAGAGTCAGATGTACAGCACGGAAACAGACCCTTCGGTCCAATTCGACCATGCCAACCAGATATCTTAACCTAATCTAGTCCTGTTTGCCAGCACTTTGCCCATATTCCCCCTAAACCCTTTCTATTCATATACCCATCCAGATGCCTTTTAAATGTTTAATTGTACCAGTGTCCACCACTCCCTCTGGCAGCTCATTCCATACAGGCACCACCTTCTCTGTGAAAAGTTGTCCCTTAGGTCCCTTTTATATCTTCCCCCTCTCAGTTAAACCTACGTCCTCATTTTCAATTCCCCCACCCCAGGGAAAAGACCTTGTCAATTTACTCTATCCATGCCCCTCATAATTTTGGTAAACCACTACAAGGTCACCCCTCAGCCTCCAATGCTGCAGGAAAAACAGCCCCAGCCTATTCAGCCTCTCCCTACAGCTCCAACCCTGGCAAATATCTTTGTAAATCTTTTCTGATCCCTTTCAAGTTTACCAACATCCTTCCTATAGGAGGGAGACCAGAATTGCACGCAATATTCCAAAAGTGGCCTAACCAACGTCTTGTATAGCTGCAACATGACCTCGGAACTCCTATACTCAATGCTCTGACTAAAAAGGAAAGCATACCAAATGCTTTCTTCATTATCCTATCTACTTGTGCCTAGTATGGATCAAGACTGTCAAATTAAACGGGGCTGTTCCTGGCTCCAAGGCTGGTCCAGTATATTTAGAAACAGAACACTTCCCTTATGCAGTCACTGTTTTCATAAAACAGTGGATAGCACGGTGGCTCAGTAGTTAGCATTGCAGCCTCACAGCACCAGTGCCAAGCTGGGTTCAATTCCAGCCTCGGTCAACTGTCTGTGTGGAGTTTGCACATTTTCCCCATGTCTGCCTGGGTTTCGTCCTAGTGCTCCGGTTTCCTCCCACAATCCAAAGATGTGCAGGTCAGGTAGATTGACCATGCTAAATTGCCCAGTATTAGATACAATCAATCAGTCAGAGGAAAATGGGTCTGGGTGGGTTAATCTTTGGAGGGTCGGTGTGCACTTGTTGGGCCAAATGGCCTGTTTCCAGATTGTATGGGGATCTAATCCACTTTCAAGGAACTATGAACCTGTTCAGTAACAGTCCCCAGGTCCTTACCATTAAGTGTATAAGTCCTGCTCTGATATGGCTTTCCAAAATGCAGCACCTCATATTTATCTAAATTAAACTCCATCTGCCACTCCTCAGCCCACTAGTTCATCTGATCAAGATCTCATTGTAATCTGAAGTAATCTTCTTCACTGGAGGAGAAAGTGAGGACTGCAGATCAGATCTGAAAATGTGTTGCTGGAAAGGTGCAGCAGGTCAGGCAGCATCCAAGGAACAGGAGAATCGACGTTTCGGGCATAAGCCCTTCTTCAGGACTTATGCCCGAAACGTCGAATCTCCTGTTCCTTGGATGCTGCCTGACCTGCTGCGCTTTTCCAGCAACACATTTTCAGATCTAACCTTCTTCACTGTCCGCTACACCTCAAATTTTGGTGTCATCTGCAAACTTACCAACTATACCCTCTATGTTCACATCCAAATCATTTATATAAATGACAAAAAGCAGTTGGCCCAGGCATAAAATGAGCTGAATCTCCCATCACAACCCACTACACCTGGTCTGTTGCCAAGTCCCATAGCTTTACTGGATTTAGTGCACTCAGCCATTATTTGACATTATTTACAGTATATTCAACTGGCTGAAGACTAGCATTTGTGATATGAGGGTCTCAGGATGAGTAAATGGCTAAATCACTCAGCATTTCTGGATGAAGTTAGTTGCCAACAGTTCGCTTGGTCTTTGCATTCACACGTCAGGCTCTATCAAAGTTAGGTGCTCATGCAGCCTCCTTCTCTCAACAGTTGGTCAACTAGCCATCAAACATTGACTGGATACTGCAGAGCCTTATCAACCATTGGTTGTAGGATCACACACTGCTTCTGGAGTAAACCAACTATTCCAATCTATTCTTGCTCTATGGTATTTATTTCTTGCTTTATCAAACTTTTTTCGTCCCTTAATCTTCCCTCTTCTGATGCAAATCCACAACTTACCCAGTGCTCCATTCTTCCAAATTTTCTCTCATATTTGTCTGACTTCAGTGTTTCTGACTTCATCTTTTTTCACTCAACCAAGGACACCCCCTCCAGGATGAAGCCCTCAAAACTTATAATTCCATTGCCTACATGTCAGCTTTCTCCCCTTCCCAACTCATCAGTTGCCAAACTGAATAAACATGCACTTCCAGCACAGTACCCTCTTCAGAAGTGCAAAGGTACTGTTCCCTCTGTAGCACCTGAATCCACTCGTGATCAATCGTCAATATGAACTGCCTACCCCATGGCACCCACACACGAGCCTTTCCACCTCCAACCTGCCCACCCCCTCTACACCCCACAGGGCCACGGGCATACCATTCGGGTGAAGCATTAATTTACAGAGCAGAGTGATGTCACTGGTTACAACTGGCAGGGTTATATGCCTGGGTGTTTTGAGAATATGATGTTAATGGACATTCTCTTAGGTTTCCTTGCCCAGGTTTGAGCTATTGCAATGATACATCAATGTTGAGAATTCCCAGGGCAGCATGATCTTGATTATATACCCTTCCTAATGGATAAGAGTATAATCAGGAATGAGTTCTTACAAATTGAATGCTATCTTACTGACAGTCTGTGAGAATGATGTGGTTTGACCAGTTTCTGGGACAGCTCTCCCAAATCTGGCACCATTGGGCAGATATTAGTAAGGAGAATATTGCAGGGCAGACTGAGCTAGGCAGGCCTTTGTCATGTCAGCTTCTGATGCCTTGGCAATCCATCCGGTATCAGTCTTACAGGCTTTAACACTATATTAGACTACCATGTGCATCCAGCCTTTTGGAGGAGAAAGTGAGGTCTGCCGATGCTGGAGATCAAAGTTGAAACTTTATTGCTGGAACAGCACAGCAGGTCAGGCAGCATCCAGGGAACAGGAGATCCAACGTTTCGGGCACAGGCCGAAACGTCGAATCTCCTGTTCCCTGGATGCTGCCTGACCTGCTGTGCTGTTCCAGCAATAAAGCATCCAGCCTTTTGGCCTGAGAAAATGGGAACTAACTTTCATGATTTGGAGACAAAAAGAAACACATTTAAAGATACTTTAATCGAGAAGAGACATGTAAAACTGAGGTCATTGACTTGCTTGCTGACCTGTTAAGTTTGTTTGCAGCCGTTTCATCACCATACTAGGTAACACCATTAGTGCACCTCCAGTGAAGCACTGGGTGTTCTGACCCACTTGCTATTTGTATGTCACAGTTTGCTGTGGTGGCTGATATCTTTTCCGGTTTTGTTTCTTAGTGGTTGGTATAGGGGGTCTAAATCTACATGTTAGCTAACAGAGTTCCAGATCGAATGTCAGGCCCCCAAGAATTCCTGTGGATGTCTTAGTTTGACTTGCCCTAGGATAGATACATTGTTCAGGTTGAATTGGTGTCTTTCTTTGTCCGTGTGTGGACACAAGTGATAGATGATCCTGTCTCTTGGTACAGCATTCCTAGGACAAGCCAAACAGAGACATGCACAGAAATTCTTGGAGGCCTGGCACCCAACCCAGAATTGCATTAACAAACATGTAGAGTTAGACCCCATATACCAACTGCTAAGGAACAAAACTGGAAACATCACCGATCTCAGCAAACCGGGACAGAACGCCAATGCTTCACCGGAGGCTCGCTGATGACGTTACCTCGCATGGTCATGAAACGTCTGCAAGCACATTTACCAGCTGAGTAAGTCAACAACCTCATTCGTAACCTGACCTACAAATCTTCTCAAGAACTTCAAAAAGCGACGTTGTTTACAAAATGTAAAGTAGCAAAATGTAGAAAGTAAGTGTTTTGCTTACACAGAATGTCATCGTTTCGATGCAGCCAGACTCATTTCTTGAGAGTTTTTTAAAATATATTAAAAACTCTATACCTGCTTTATGTTGTTTAAAAAAAAAGTTTGAATATTTTTACTTACAATGTACTAATGACAAGGCTCAGGGACTGTGCGTCACCACCCAGAAGCAGGTTCCGGGGCGAAGGGGACCGTTTAGCCCCACCCACCCGCGCCTTCTCACCATGGCAACTGCCAGGCCCCAAAAGTCACCGACAAACTCAGCGCCTCCTGAGTCATGTTTTACAAGTTCGCTGAATGAACAGAATATCCCTCGATATGAAACCGGGCCATTCCACCCTACCCCGCGTCCCCCTTACACCGGGCAATAAGTCATCAACTCCCGGCGGCGTTTTTCCGCTCCAGAATCTCCCGTGCCCCTGGCAGCAAACACTGCCAAACCGGAGACCAGATCCCGACATCACCGAGCTCCTCCCCAGGGTTCAAACAGACAGCCGGAAATCCCGCCCACTACTTCCAACCTGAGTGGCCACAGACTCCCCGCGACGTTGTCAATCACGGTGCCAAAACCGGATTCACCCACTTCCCATTGGCTTACGGCGACGTCAGTCAGATCGATCCAGGCCCCGCCCCCTTGGCTAGCCGCGTCCCCTCTTGGCGCTTCCTCTGTCGGTTCGGGTTTCAGGTGGAGGGCGTGCAAGGCCTGAGTGGTAGGGGAGCGAGAATAATAGTTATAAAATAAAGCAAGAGTAGGTAGAACACAAAAATCAATCCCTTCAGCCGTGGGTGGGACGAAGGAAATTAGCTGACCAGGCCGCAAGCCCGCGGTGGCCGGTATATTAAACCGCAAGTGCGAGGTGAAAAGAAAATACTGATTGGGCAGGACTCGCCTGAAATCTCGCGGCGGTGGTAACCTACCTGCGAAATTAAAATAACGCGAAAACGAACTGGCAAAGAGCGAGCCCCCTGTGTCCACCGGCTTGGCTGGGCTAGGCCTGGCCTCCCCAGGCCTGTTTACACGGACAAAGCGGCCCGCTCAGCCTACCCCTGACGTCACACACGGCGTGGTGCTTCCCATTGGCTGTTGGGAGGGGCCGCCGCGTCATCACCGGCACGAGAAACCTTGCTCCTGCCAATCAAAGTCCCTGGGAAGTTAAGGTCAGTGCAAGTCTGCTGCAGCAGGCAAGGTGCCCAAGGTATTATTTCATACTTTTTGACTGTAATCTTCTCCTGTTGCTTAAATTATTAGAATCTCACAGGCTGTCACTGTGCCATCTCTGATATGACGCGGCTCAATCGTCTGGGATGCCTTGACCAGATTGACTTGCCCCGAGTCTTTTTTTGGTCTTAAATGAAACTACTGATGCCTTACAGAATTGTTACGTAGCAAATAAAGCCGTTTAGGCCATTGCATCAGCCCTGACTCTGCGAATGAGGATCTTGATTTGCTGCCATTCTCCTGCCGTTTTACCTTAACTGCACCTTATGATGTGGAGGTGCCGGTGTTGGATTGGTGTTGGCAAGGTCGTAAGGCACACAATAACAGGTTATACTCCAACAGGTTTATTTGAAACCACAAGCTTTTGGAGCAGCACTCTGCAAGCTTGATTTTAAATAAACCTGTTGGACTATAACGTGATGTTGTGTGACTTATGGCCTTCTGCACCTTATAGGCAAGGATGCTTGTACGAAGTACTTGTCACAAGTATGGTTCCATCTTCATAAGCATTAAACACCTATTACTTGTTACAAATGGCTACTCAAAATGTTCGGCAATTGCCCTTCGCTTGGAGACTTCCCGTGCTTTCACATACATGTTGTCGTTTGGAGAAATGGATAGAAACGGAAAAGGCTTTAATTTTCTTTGTGTTACTTGGCCAATCAGGAAATAGATCTAATGAGTTACTGGAGCCGAAACGTTAACTCTGCCTCCTCTCCACAGACACTGTCAGATTGGTGAGTTTTCCAAGAAATTTCTGTTTTTGTTTCACAAATTAGTTTGACAATTATGAATGCAACTTCCTTGGCCAATCAAGTCCTGCATTGGGACTGTGAGGCAAGGGCAGTGCGTCACCATACCTGACTTTAAGTAGATAATTTCAAAGATAATTAGGATCCAAAAATCTAAATCACTATTCAAATGAAATTTGTGTCGCCGACCTGGTGCATCAGAGGACACATGATTAACCTGCTATAAGCATCGCATATGGACTCGTTGAAAATACATTAAGAGAAAGTTTATCTCTAGTTAGTCATTAGGTGTATTATTGTATTACAACTTATCTGCACTAACACAACACTATGAATCATTGTTCTGTAACAACGTTCGAAGGTATTTGCATTTGACAGCTTGATGCTAGTGATCTGTTAGAGATAGTGCAAAAGGCCAAGTTGGATTTGTGACTTGATTATTGCAGATTTCCAGCTCTGACCCGCATGTTATGGTAGTGAAGATACTATCTAGGATACATTGTGGGTTCAGAATCTCCCCTAACCAGAATTTTGTACATTTGTAAAATTATAAATTTATGTATAAACTAAGTTGGCATGGTGGCTCAGTTGTTAGCGCTGCTGCAAGGGACCCAGGTTCGATTCCAGCCTGGGGCAGCTAACTGTGTGGAGTTTGCACATTCTCCCCATGTCTGATTTCTCTTCACAGGTGTTGGCAGACCTGCTGAGTTTTTTCAGCAATTTCTTTTTTTGTCTCCCTATGTCTGGATGGCTTTGCTCCGGGTGCCATTTGGTTTCACCTAATGATCTTCACCTATCATTTATACCTTCCTCCTCCCCCCACCTCTTCTCTATCATATATAGCAATCTTTCCCTAGCTACAATCAATTCTGTAGAAGGGTCACTGGACCTGAAATGTTAACTCTACTTTCCCTCCACAGATGCTGCCAGACCTGCTGAGTTTCTCCAGCTTTTTCTATTTATTTTCTAATAGGTCTTGGCGACTGTGTTTTGGGTGAGTGCAGAGGTTAAATCATGGAGGGGTTTAAAGCAGATGAAGCAATTTAGGTCTGTCTTTTAGGCTAGCTTAGATTTTAGAGGTTATCTAGAAGGACATTTTGAGGGTTATTTGAAGAAACAAGAATTTTGTGGTTGATCCAGGCTCTGTGGTTGTGATTTTGTTCTTTATAAAAACTGTAAGTTTAAGAACCATTGCAAGCAGTGGAACAGGAACTGTTTACAAAATCTAGTGATCAGAGGAGGACTTTATGGTTGACAACAAAATCCTGAACAAGGTCAATGGCAAGTAGTATATGCAGGTAACGAGTTAAAGGTTTTTGCATTGTGGATGCAACTCCTAACATGCACTAGCTATTCGGTGGAGAAGATGGGGAAGGGGCAGATGGTAGCACATCTGTATACACAGAGGCAATTCATATTCTGACAGAGAAACTTAAACCAGTTTTGGAAAGAAGTAAAGTAGTTGGAAGACAGGGCTGTCTGTCTTCCTAGTGAATCTGCTGGTGGCAGAATTAAATAGTGAAAGGTAGGAGAGGATGCACGGGAAGAGAATTCAAACAGTGGGGTGTACACTATTTACAGTATCTGGTTATGGAGAAACTTAAAAATCACACGACACTAGGTTAAATGTTCAACAGGTTTATTTGGAAGCACTAGTTTTTGGAGTGCTTACTCCTTCTGTGGAGCAGGACCATAAGACACAGAATTTATAGCAAAAGTTTATAGGGTAATGCAACTGAAATGAAATATTGAACAAACCTATCCTGTTCCACTGCTACCTGATGAAGGAGCAGTGTTCCAAAAGCTAGTGCTTCCAAATAAACCCATTGGACTGTAACCTGGTGCTGTATGATTTTTAACTTTGTCCACCCCGATCCAACACCAGCCCCTCCACGTTATGGTTATGGAGAGTATGAGTGAGTTCCACCCTTGATGTGAACAAGACCTGGAGAGGGCTGACAAGGCTGAGAGACAAGTGAATGATGTTAAGGTGACTAACAGGATACCTCAGAGTTGGGTACATATAGAAATTGACCATGTATCCTGTGGAAAAGCAACCTGAAAATTGACCAGGGGCTGGGGTATGGTTTGTTTCATTGCATTAGCGAAGGTGGCAGCAACTACAATGAAGATAGGAAAGAGCCCACTGATGGGATCCAGTACAGTGAAATGGTGGTAAGATTCCGAAAGCCTGGGTCCATCGAAATCAGTGTGGCCTTTGTATCAGCAAATGTTTGTCCACAGCACCATTGCAAGTTGGTGCCCTATGTGAAGTGCTACAGAAATACTAGCTGGTGTTTTGAAGCTGATGCGTCAAAGAGATGCTTCAGATTGCTTTGCCAGTATTGAGCTGACAGGGAGATTAACAACTGTGAGGTGATGAGATGAAAAAACTGAACTTGTTCTCAGTAGACAGGAAGGTGTACCACAGGTTATCTGTGGTCACTAAGATGGAAGGGGGCTATACCATAGAGATGTACAGCAGGGAAACAGACCCTTCGGTCCAACCCATCCATGCCGACCAGATTTCCCAACCCAATCTAGTCCCACCTGCCAGCTCCTGGCCCATATCCCTCCAAACCCTTCCTATTCATATACCCATCCAAATGCCTTTTAAATGTTGCAATTGTCCCAGCCTCCACCACTTCCTCTGGCAGCTCATTCCATACACGTACCACCTTCTGTGTGAAAATGTTCCCCCTTAGGTTCCTTTTATATCTTTCCCCTCTCACCCTAAACCTATGCCCTCTAGTTCTGGACTCCCCCTACCCCAGGAAAAAGACTTTGTCTATTTATCCTATCCATGCCCCTCATAATTTTGTAAATCTCTATAAGGTCATCCCTCAGCCTCTGATGCTCCAGGGAAAACAGCCCCATTCTGTTCAGCCTCTCCCTATAGCTCAAATCCTCCAACCCTGGCGACATCCTTGTAAGTCTTTTCTGAATCCTGTCAAGTTTCACAACATCTTTCTGATAGGAAGGAGAGCAGAATTGCACGCAATATTCCAACAGTGGCCTAACCAATGACCTGTACAGCCGCAACATAACCTCCCAACTCCTGTACTCAATACTCTGACCAATAAAGGAAAGCATATCAAACGCCGCCTTCATTATCCTATCTACCTGCGACTCACTTTCAAGGAGCTATGAACCTGCACTCCAAGGTCTCTTTGTTCAGCAACACTCCCTAGGACCTTACCATTAAGTGTATAAGTCCTGCTAAGATTTCCCAAAATGTAGCACCTCGCATTTAAACTCCATCTGCCACTTCTCAGCCCATTGGCCCATCTGGTCAAGATCCTGTTGTAATCTGAGGTAACCCTCTTCTCTGTCCACTACACCTCCAATTCTGGTGTCATCTGCAAACTTACTAACTGTACCTCTTATGCTCACATCCAAATCATTTATATAAATGATGAAAAGTAGAGGACCCAGCACCGATCCTTGTGGTACTCCACTGGTAACAGGCCTCCAGTCTGAAAAACAACTCTCCACCACCACCCTCTGTCTTCTACCTTTGAGCCAGTTCTGTATACCAATGATCTGAAAGATGAGATTTTTGGCTGCATTAGGGCAGCCTATTCTTTCACTTACAGCAGACCCACCAGCCAGCAGTGTGGCATCAGATGTATTTGTAGACAAGTCTCTAAAGATTACTGGGAAGTGGGGATGATTGCAATTGGTAGGATCTGCTGGAAATCATTGGTTGAGGACTTTGATAGACCACAGCCTGCCATACATTTGAATGATAGTGGAATTGTGCTTCAACCATGAGGACCTGACAAATTCCAGGGCAGGAGTACGGAGGAGGCTGACTCTCACATTAAAGCTGTCTGGGGAGAGAAACTCACAAAGAACAGAAAGGTAGACAAGATGAAAGGTTGTATATTGGTTCCCTGTTGCCACATTACTCCATTTCAAAACGTAACCTAATCAACTATAATTGGGTTTGGAATGCAAATCTTTTATGTCAGATGTCCATGACCATCCTGATAATCACGTCATCTTACTGGCTATGTTCTGTTAATTGTTTGCTTAATCATCAGAGCATAATGCTAACATTTCTGTCTGTTACAGAAAAAAGAAAAATTTTACATGTTCATAGAACCACTGATTCACAGTGTTTGTGGGAAGTGGACAGAATTACAAATCCTAGAGTATTGCATTATTTTGACAGCAATTGGGCTAATGAAGAGCTTATTTAGAGTCTGTGAGGAAGCAAAGAAATCTTGAACTGGAACACTGTTTAAAATAAAGAGTCTCCCATTCAAGATATCAATTTATTCTCTGAGAGAGTTTTGACATTTGGAATTTTCTTTCTCAGAAAGGAGAGAAGACTAGGTCATTGAATATGAGTTAGGTAGGAGTACTTGAGTGGTAATCTTTACGAAATAGTTAAGTCAATTTGCCATAGTCTTACCAGACCATAGGGCTGCTCTCTCATTAGAGAGAGACGACTGGCGGTGATTTAACCTGAGGGCCACCTCACCTCAGGTGTGTGGGGAGAGATTGAGAAGGAGAGTCCTTTATGGTAGCCTCAACTGGTGCAGGAATTAAACAAAGATTAATGCAGCACAGGAACAGGCCCTTCGACCCTCCATTTTACCCTCCCATACTAAAACTATGTTCTCTTACAGGATCTGTATCCCTCTACTCCCTTCCTATTCATGTATTTGTCAAAGTGCTTCTTGAATGCTGTTATTGTGTCTACAATCGCCACCTCCTCTGGCAGTGTGTTTCAGGCACTCACCATCCTTTCTGTGAAAAACATGCCTTTCACATCTCTTTTAAGTTCTTCCTCTCACCACACCTTGAACCTGTGACCCTTAGTAATTGACTCCTCCACCCTGGGAAAAAGCTTCATACTTTCCACTCTATCCTTGCCATTCACAATCTTATACACTTCTATTTTATCTAATCTAATCTAATCTAATCTAGCAGGTCACCCCTCAAACTCCAGTAAAAATAAACCCAATCTATCCAAACTTTATTCATAGCTAAAATTCCTATATGAGGCAACATCCTGATAAACTTTTACTGTACCTTTACTGGAATTCAATAAAACTGCAGCATAACTTGCCTATTCTTATACTCAGTGCCCCTTCCAATGAAGGAAAGCATGCCATAAGCATTTTTATCTACCTACGCTGCCACCTTCAGTGTACACCCAGATCCCTCTGCATATCAGTACTCAGAAGGGTTCTGCCATTCAATGTAAAATTTCCACCTGTACTTCTCCTTCCAAAATGCATCACCTCAGATTTGTCACATCAACCCACGCTGTTGGTATTACATTGCTTCGCAAACCAACCATCTGAGTGGTCTGACTGGAGATTTTTACTACAACAAAATTAAGATAATATTCGATTAGTTATTAACTCATCAGCTTCCAGTTCAAAAAGGGACAGAATATTTTAGATTAGATTACTTACAGTGTGGAAACGGGCCCTTCGGCCCAACAAGTCCACACCGACCTGCCGAAGCGTAACCCACCCAGGTCCATTCCCCTACATTTATCCCTTCACCTAATACTACGGGCAATTTAGCATAGCCAATTCACCTCATCTGCACGTTTTTGGACTGTGGGAGGAAACTGGAACAAACCCACGCAGACACGGGGAGAATGTGCAAATTCCACACAGTCAGTCGCCTGAGGCGGGAATTGAACCCGGGTCTCTGGCGCTGTGAGGCAGCAGTGCTAACCACTGTGCCACCGTGCCGCCCACTGAAGTCATAAGGAGGGTTTGTGAAAGCAAGAAAGCTCTATTAATGGGAGATTTCCATCCTTAAATATAAACCAGGAAGTGACTTAGAATCAAAATTAGTAAACGTAATGCATGAAAACTCGTGACCCAGCGTGTCATGGAGAATCGAGAAGATACACAGAAACTACAGAAAAGGACATTTCTCATTCTGTAGCTAAAGTTAAACTGTATATTCAAATAACATCACATAGGGTTCATTGAAAAAACTTAGAAGTGAAATGAGGAAGATTAATTGGTGCCAAAACACCCACAGAAAGGAGGGGGTGGGGAATGGACTCTTGGTAGACAAGGGAAATTTCAGAAACGTCATTAAAAGGAAGTGAAAGTAAATAAAGCTACAGATGCTAAACAACAGCAAGAAATTTATTCTTCATTTAATATATAGAAGGTAGTCAGGGAAGAGATGAGAATCCTAAAAGTTGCCAATAAAAATTAAGATAAAAAGAGAATGGCCTGGATTTTCCAACAGCTAGATAATCATTTCTGAACCATAGATGACAATTGCACCTGGGAACCCTGCAAAATCCCCAGCTTAGCAGATCCTGTTTAAATTTCCCAGGCATTTTCAAAATTCTGCTTGGAATTCCCCTGTTAAGAGACAAAAAAAAACTGCAGATGCTTGAATCCAAAGTAGACAGCGCATTTTGAGAAGATTTGCAGCTCAGGTTGAGGTTCTGGCCTTCATCCAGAGGCTCACTGAAGATGTTCCCTAGTATGGTGATGAAACGTCTGAAAATGAACCTTCTAGCTCAGCAAGCAAATCTACATCCAAAGTAGACAGGCAGGAGGCTGGAAGAACACAGGGCAGCATCATTTGTGGGCGGCACGGTGCCCCAGTGGTTAGCACTGCTGCCTCACAGCGCCTGTAGACCCGGGTTCAATTCCCGACTCAGGCGACTGACTGTGTGGAGTTTGCACATTCTCTCCGTGTCTGCGTGGGTTTCCTCCGGGTGCTCCGGTTTCCTCCCACAGTCCAAAGATGTGCGGGTCAGGTGAATTGGCCATGCTAAATTGCCCGTAGTGTTAGGTTTAAGGGGTAAATGTAGGGGTATGGGTGGGTTGCGCTTCGGCGGGTCGGTGTGGACTTGTTGGGCCGAAGGGCCTGTTTCCACACTGTAAGTAATCTAATCTAATCATCAGGAGATGGAGACTTTGATGTTTTGGGTGTAACCCTTCTTCAGGTGGGTATGGGAGGAACTGAAGCTAAAGTGAGTGGTGGGGGCAGGATGGTAAAGTAGGGATGGTTGGCAGGGAGGAATGAAAGGGAGGGGGAGGGGCCAGTAAGGGAGTTGGGGGTTGGGAAGGGAGGTTATTTGAAATTGGAGAACTCAATGTTGAGTACTCTGGGTACCAATCAACCTCACCGCCCCGTGGCCGAACATTTCAACTCCCCTTCCCACTCTGCCGAGGACATGCAGGTCCTGGGCCTCCTCCACCACCACTCCCTCACCACCCGATGCCTGAAGGAATAATGCCTCATCTTCCCCCTCGGGATCCTTTAACCCCATGACATCAATGTGGATTTCACCAATTTCCTCATTCACCCCCCCCCACCTACCTTATCCCAGTTCCTACCTTCCAGCTCAGCACTGTCCTCATGATCTGTTAGTCTTACTTCCCACCTATCCTCTCCACCCTCCTCTCTGACCTATCACCTTCACCAACATATTGCACTCTCAGCTACCTTCTCCCCAGCTCCACCCCCCTCCCATTTATCTCTCCACCCCGAGGTTCCCAGCCTCATTCCTGATGAAGGGCTTTTGCCTGAAACATCGATTTTCCTGCTCTTCAGATGCTGCCTGACCTGCTGTGCTTTTGCAGCACCACTCTAATCTTTACTCTGGACTGTAGGCTGTCCAGGCGGAAGATGTCGTTTGGTTCATTGTCACAATGAAGGAGACCAAGGATGGTCATGTCGGAAGGGGAGTGTGAAGGGGAATTAAAATGGGCAGTGACTGGGAGGTCCAATTGGCCCCTGTGGGCCCAGCTGAGATGCTCAGCGAACCGTTTCCGTTTGGTTCCAAGCGGGGAACCAAACCAAGTTTACGTTTGGTTCCCCGCTGTAGAGAAAACCACATCAGGAGCACCTGATGCAGTCAACTAGGTCGGAGGAGAGGCAGGTGAACTTCTGTTTCATCTGAAAGGACTGTTTGGAGCCCTGGATGGAGGTGAGGAGGATGGTGTACTGGCAGGTTTTGCATCTATTACTTTTACAAGGGAAGGTATTTGGGGGTTGGTGGGGAGAGTGGTGCAAACCATGGACTGTTGAATGGAACAGCCCTTGCGGAAGGCAGAGAGGGGTGGGGAGGGTAAGATGTTCTTGGTGGTGGGGTCTAGTTGGAGTTGGCAGACGTGTTTAATGATGATGCGTTGAATGTGGAGACTGGTGGGGTGGTAAGTGAGGACAAAGGGGACTCTGTCTTTTTGCATTGGGAGTGCGGATTTAGAGCAGTGGAATAGCGAATGGAGGTGGTGCGGTGGAGGGCTGACTGGATGGCAAAGGGAGGAAAACCACATTCGAAATAGGTGGACATCTGGAATGCCCTCTGAACCCAATAACCACCGTTCATCTTGACATACCCTAAATACCCCTTCACTTACCTGAACCCCTGCTACCTAATGCCCTGAAACCCTACCCACCAGGCCACCTATTCCCCAACCCACTTTGAGGTCTCCTATCTGGCACCCTATCCCTTCCCATTTGGCACTTTATCTACCTGGTATCTTACCCAGCTACTTTCCTACTTATCTGGCACCCTACCTTCCCAGCACCTTATCTCACACTTAACTTGCATGCTTATCCTTTCTCAGTAACTGACAAAAGCATGTCTTTGTGATGCTAGATCTTGAAAATATAGAATATAACAATGGTCTGCTGTGAAAAGGCATATCATTTGCTAAGTGCTGTGAAATTCGAGAAGCCTGTCTGAATGGAAGTATGACTCCATATTTCTGAAGGAGAACTGATTGGAAATACCCTTTTAGAAATATGAAGCCATTTGTTTAATTAAAAAAAAGAGCAGAGAGATAGTCTATGTGAGATTGCCACTCCTTGGAAAATCTGGCCTAACATTTGTAATATTCAATGAAAGCTTACTTGGACAGATCATTCAGCTTAAAGACTACATCACCTCCAAATCCAAGTTCTAGCTAGACTCAGAGAAGAACTCAAAACAACCAAAGCCGCTAATTCCCACTCCCACCCCTAAGCGAATAGAAAATGTGATCATGCTTCTGAAGAGCTAATAATTATCCTGAGATAATCACCGTAATATACAAACAAGCTAACATAGCTTTAATAAAACATAAGAAATAGGATCAAGAGTAGACCATCCATCTCCTCCAGTCTGCACTAATAATCAGTATGATCATACTTGAACTTCTGCCTCAACTTTACTTTTCTATCTGTTCCCCATATACCTGGTAGGAACAAATTACTGCAGATGCTGGAATCTGTACTGAAAAAAACAAATGCTGGAGGTTAGACAGCATCCACGGAGATAGAGCAAACTCATGTTTCGAGTCTGGATGACTCTTCATTCAAACATTAGCTTGTTCGCTCTCCATGGATGATGTCTGAAACGTTATCATCTCTAGCATTTGTTGTTTTCTCCATATCCCTTGATATCCCAACAGACCAATAATCTGTCTATCTCAGTCTTAAAAATATCCAAGAACGGAGCATCTGGAACCTGAAGGGTAGGACTCAGTGGTTAGCACTACTGCCACACAGTACCAGGGACCTGTGTTTGATTCCTGCCTCGGGCGACTGTCTATGTGGAGTTAGTACATTCTCTCCGTGTCTGCGTGGGCTTCTTCTGGGTGCTCCGGTTTCAGAGGATGAAGTTTGGGGCTATCGAAGAGGGTGCAAGGAAAGCAAGGCTTTGGTTGTGCAGCCCAGGTACAAGGCTGTGCTGACTCTTATGTTGACTAACGTGTAATTATTGTCATGGACTACAATACTTTTTCAAACCAAAATCGCCATAATAAACTAATGTCCTATCAGGCCCTGTTGTCAAATTTTGTGCTGTGATTTCAAATGATTAACAGCAGGCTGTTAAGTTTAGTTTAAACTTGAATAACAAATTTCAGCATCTTCTCCCATCAATTGACTGATTGACACTCTGTCTCTTTCAGACAATGTTCTGCCTCTTCCAGACAATGTAAGATTCTATTTTCATAAAAGGTCTACAGCAGTACAGAGAGAGGCAATTTTGGTCTATTGAGTCTGCACTGACCGTCCAAAGAGGGTCCTATCCCCATAACTCCATATTCCCTATGTCTAACCCACCTAACCTGTACACCCCTAGACACTACAGGCAATTTAACATGGCCAATCCACCTAACCGACACATCTTTGGACTGCGAAAGAAAATAAGAGCACCCAGAAAAAAAACACACACAGACACAAGGAGAACATGCAAACTCCACAACATCAGTTACCCAAGGCTAGAATCTCATTGAGGTCCTTGGTGCTGTGAGGAAGCAGTGGTAATCCCTGAGCCATCAATGCTGCCCTTTTGTTATGAAAGTTGTAGCGGTTATGAATACTTGACAGTGTTTCATAATACTGTGCTCAAACGACACCCACAAATCCCAAAAATGCCTTAGAAAATGCAATCACATGGATAACAAATGGGAGAAAAGTCACCTCCCTCCATCTCCATGAATGAGTGAAAAGGAAGTCAAAGTTGTTACTCTAACTAAAACTAGTGCCAAAAGCTGATGTGTGAATAAGGCAATTGCCCAAGAAGAAATAATTTGTTTTGGGAATTAAACTCCTAGCTCGAATGTCCAGGGAATGGTGTGAAATCACTTCTGTTTTCAATCTGTGCTCATGAAACTAATGCAACTGGTCTGCACCACAAATGATACTAAACCAGGATTATTGTGTTTCATGAACTGTAGCCTACCGTACTTCACCCACTTGTTACCACATGAGGGAATTTTGTGCTGGCAGGCTACTCATACCCTACTTCTTCCTTGCTAAAAATTAGTATTTTTTAAAAACGTAATGCAATGAACATTAAACTTGCTATTACTTGCCCAGCAAATTCTCAACTTTTTAAAATTTGTACTTTGATATTTTATTTGTTCTTTCCAATTGCATTTTGTGTTTCTGATATTTCAGAAAGAGCTTTGCTTTTATTTAAAAGTGTGGTGACATTGTTATTTACGCTAATAATTGAACCACCAGCAGAAGCTATACGAGCTGATCCTAATATAGTGGCCCCAAGGATTGGTACAGGTAAACATAAAATTACCCTTTATGCAGATGATGTTCTTCTATTCCTCAGTAACCCTCTGATGTCCCCACCTCGCCTAATCCAAGTTATCAATACGTTTAGTGCATTCTTAGGCTATAAAATTAATTTATCAAAATCGGAGGCTATGCCAATGGGTGGTCTTGCTATGATACCCCGCTTAGCGGACGGATCCCTTTTTCCCTTTCGTTGGTCCCTGGAGGGCTTCTTATATTTAGGCATTTTTATTACTCCAGTATTTGGTCAGTTGTATAAGGCTAATTTTGTGTATTTACTGGAAAGGATAAGGCAGGACCTCCAGCGATGGGGAGACCTACCAATTTCCTGGTTGGGTAGAATAGCATTAATCAAAATGAATGTCCCGTCTCCAAAATCCTATGAGAATGCTTCCGGTGATGCTGCCGAGCACGGCTTTATGTAAATTATATGGCTGGCTGAGTTCCTTTATCTGGAACCATAGGCGGCCCCTCATTAAGCTGAAGAAGCTACAGCTTCCACAGACAAGGGGAAGATTGGACTTCCCAGACTTTAGGAAATATCAGATAAGTTCCCTATTAAGTTACATAGCTGATTGGGTCTTGTCTGAACCACAATCAATCTGGTTGGACATCGAGGCCTCTCAAGTAAAATACCCACTTATTAACCTTTTATTCTCAGACAAGAGGAAAATCATTACAGATCACTGTAAAAACCCTATAATACTGAATACAATCAAGGCTTGGAATATAATGCGGCAAAAGGAGGGTAATTCACATAAAACATCCCCCTATGCACCGATAGTGGGAGCATGGGGATTCAAACCGGGGTTAACAGATGCCACTTTTAAACTCTGGAGAGCCAGGGGTATCTCATGTCTCGGGGATTTATTTAAAGATGGGGTCCTGATGTCTTTCGGACAGCTGCGTCAGAAATTCGGATTACCCAATGGAGACCTCTTTCGATACTTCCAAATTCGAGATTTTATACAGAAGAAGACTACATTATTAGATAGT